>NC_143258.1:625714-777142 GCF_984573655.1 Nuphar pumila | reverse complement strand
ATTTTCTTATAAAAAATATTTTTATATCTTTTAATTAATTTTTTTATTGCCAAGATTTTGCCAAAAAAATGCAAGAATTATGATTTTTTTTCGATTTCTCTCGCAAGTTTTTGATATGGTAGGTCGAAAGGGTCCTTATGAATGCAGTTTTGCATAAGGTGATTGATTATGGAATTTTCAATTACAATCACATTGTTTCATTGAACAACATTTGAGCCATGCAACTAAAGATCAGATTTTATGGTTTTCTCAATGTTCCTACTAACTCTTTTATCTTTTTTTAACCTTTTTATTGTTTGAAAAGTGCATGAAATATTGGATGGATAAACAGGAATGGGCAGGTAAGCCTCGAATTTTAGATCCAAAGCAATCTGATGGCCTGACTAGAAGATCTAATATGGGGCCTGTTGTGTTAAGAAATCCACAGCATTCAAAACATATACCCTAAAGCTTTTGCATGCCTATGGTAAACACGCACGCTCGCACGTACACGCACAATACCTTCAATTATTGGTCTCGCTTTTTAATGTACAGCCTGTTAGCTGCTAAATTTCAAAGTAATTGGTCCAATCAGTAACTTTTTTTAATTATTTGCTTTCAAGAGTTAAAAGTTGTGCAATCAATCAGCTTCTAACATCTCCACAAATTGACTAGATGATAACCATTCTTTGACCAACATATTCATTTTTAATAAACATTGCCTTGTGGTGCCCATATAAATCAAATACCACCCTCCCTAAATCCAGGACTCAAAAAAGAACAAAAGGGTGTCCTCCTCATGGTCGTTTTGTACCAAACCCTACAATTAAAGTGGATTCTCATATTCCTACTAAATGACCCGAAAAAAAATATACCAAGACATATTTCCCTCTTTATTGGAGGATTCTCACTACCACTTACCCATAAAAAGAAGGCCAATTTCAAATAAACAAAGGAGCACAAAAGCCTCTCTACTGTTCTTGCTAACATATAAAATCCCCTTCTCTATAATATCTTTAGACCCACATAAAGAAGAGGGTGAGCCTATATTATACGCCATGATGTATTATTAAAAAACCCACCTTGACTACTCATTGGAATTGGAAGAATTTGGTAATCAACATATAAAGCCAATGCACATGACACCAAGAAGGGGAAGATATACGCCATGTGGATCGATTCATCAAGAAGAGGAAGATACACACCATTAAAATAAAAGCAAAAAAAAAAATTTATTTCCAATATTATATTATGCCCATGATCACCCTTCAAAATCAAGTCACAAAACGGATCCCCACCACCTAAATCTTCCCACTAATAGATTACCCCAATGTGTTGAGAAGTATCACACCAAGTACAAGCACTAATCTTTTTAGCGTGCACTCTAAGACATATAACATGCTCCTAATTATGATCAGCACGCGAATAAAGAAGCCCAAAATGAAAAGAAAGAAAAAAAGAGAAACTTTTGAACGCATTGACAACAGAAGAGACAACAGAAGAAAGAAGCACACACACCAACTAAGAAGCAGTAGAGCGACCCTTTGACTATTGAGTATTGGCTACATTGATTAGAAAGAGTGAGGGGTTTGAGGGTCGAGTTTGGTACACCAGAGGTGTGAGACTATGGACTGGGGAGGAGCTAGTGAACCGGCCTGGGTGCGGCCGCAGGGGGATTCTTGGGCGCGCATTGGTAGCATTTTGCAAAGAGGCCGAAAGTGTCGACCTGCTTGATGAAGTTGGTCATGCTAGCCCACCCTCCCAACCCGAACCCAACGATCAGAACCCAGACCACCACGAACGCGTTGAGCACGTACATCGCCGTCCAGCTTGGTAGAAAGAAAGGTGGCTTCTCCGCTGCATTCTGAGCAAAACAAAAACGAAAATTGGAAAAGCTAATTACAGACACAAGGAGGGTGGGATCATATATATCCACTATACAAGTAGGTTCACTCTAGTGCCCCCCCACGAGAGGGGGGCCGTGGCTTTGAACTGAAGGAAAGTGGGGGACGGGAATAGAGCGTTACCTGTCTAGCAGCAGCCTTCCTGAAGGTCATCATGTGGGCAAGGGAGGGGATGATGTAGACGGTGAAGCTAACCAGCAGGGCACCGACGGCAGAGTTGATGGGACCAAAGAACGGGAAAATAATGGCGAGGAACCAAATGGGGATGACCACAGGCAGCCTCACCAGCGCCCTCAGGCACATGCTCTTGGTGTCGTGCATCCCTATCACTTTCTCCCACACGAAGTACAGAGGAGTGCACGCAAATCCGAAGGTGATGAACTGCAATTTTCAGACAAAACAAGCATTGCCGTGCTTAAGTTGGAGGAAAGGATTGAAAAGCGAGACAAAGATGAAGGTTGGGGATGTGTGATACGAACTTGGTGAATGAGCATGAGGATAACGGCAGCGTCTCGGTAGCCCGATTTGGGGAGGAGGGAGAAGGCGTTGGAGTGGTTGAGGAGGACGTCTCCGAAGGCCCAGTAGACGGCGGACGCCGATGGGAGCGTGAGGGTGAACACGTATAGTGTGGCTAGCAGATAGATGTACTTGAACTTCTGAGGCTTCCACATTGCGTGCATGATCTCACTGTGCCACCCCATCAATCAACACAAAGAAGAAATTCACAACCAATAACATGAAAATCTAATATCCAAGTGGTGATGAGAAAAACACAACCCCAAAACGCGATGCTCTTTATCTTTTCAACCACCACCAAGACAAATTTCGAGAAAAGGTAAAGAAAAAAAGTTGGATATAGTTAATTTATGCTTCTCCAATAAATTCAAGAGCGGGATAGAGGATGAAGCTGAAGGAAATGACTGCACCAACATGATTAAGTTTCATTAATGGCGAATCCCGGGTCAACTAACGGGGATTTCGATAGGATGTTTCAAGAGAGAAGAATAAAACCAGCCACACCTCATAATACTTGTTTCCATTAATGGCGTCTGCAAAAGGTTGGAGGGCAACATACACATCATTTCACGCCACTCAACATTATTTCTGTACCCTTCGGAGACCAAAATAGGAGGCCAAAAAGTAGGGCCTCAAAGGCAGCCGTAAAAAAACCACTCCAGAGAGAGCCAAAAAGACAACTCACACTGTGACGGCGTGACCGCCGAAAGTATACAGTATATTGGTGGCGCCGGTGAAATACAGCACCGCTTTGGTGGGAGCCGTGTGCTGAACTCCTTCAATCTGTCGTTAACACAATAAATGCAATCAGAGAGACTCCCTCTCCCATTCTACTAATCACAAATCTAACATCAATCAGGAAATCAGAAAAAAAAAAACTTTTTAATTTTTACAATCTGGGTAGTAGTGAAGTTTTCTTTTACCTGGCCGTGAACGAGGGCGGCGATGGTCAAGTACCAAGCGGTGTAGGTAGTCATTCCAAGGCCCAAAAATGACCAAATGCGGTAATTGTGAAACGAGGGGATGAATACAGTCGTGGCACAACATGCTCCAAAGATGTACGTCCAGGTTCTTTTGTCCAACCGGTCATTGATGTAGTAAATGTTGCTGCATCAGAGAACACCCCACGACCCCCCAAAAGAATGAGAAAAGAAAAAGGGGGAGTAACATTTGAATCAGAAATCTCTTCCCCACCAAGAGAGAGGGATGGTAAATATGTTCTCACCTAGCGCAGGCGATGAGTTGAATGACCGAGCCGAAGAGCAGAAATGTGCAGTTGAATGTGAGTCCGACTGCCTTCCACTTGCGTCCGAGCAACCCATCAAGGACTTCGAACCACTATTCCCAACAAAAGGAAGAAAAAAAAGTAGACAAAACAGATTTGAATCCAACACCAACAGAAACACAAGCAAAAGGACCATTTGGTTCTAATATAATTTTTTTGTTATGATATTGAAAGGCAACCAAAAAACCATGAAAGCCAAAGGAAGAAAAAGAATTAGAATTTTTTGGAGTCACCTGGATGACATGGTTCTTGAAGCTCACGTTCTCCTTATCCTTCCTGGTTCGGTACTCCACATAGAGAACGCTGATGAGGTAAGCCGTCCAACTCCCCAACAGGCCGTAAAAGATCTGGAAGATTATCCCCGAGAGCATCCCCAATTGCGAGAAGGAATATGGGAGCGTCAGCAATACCTGAGCAACCTGTACCCCACCAAAAAAAGGCAAAAGAAGGAAACCCCATTAGCTAATGGAAAAGCCATAGTCGTTATTCGTAGTGCAGAAAGAGAGAGAGAGAGGCTTTTCATTTATTCTCTTTCTCTTGTTACCTGGTTGGAAGCGCAACTGAACCAAGCGTCATAGACGGAACCACCATGCCAGAGGAGGCTCTTGACGCCAAACATGGAGTCGTTGTCCTCCCTCTCTCCTTCGTCCTTCCCATCGTCCTCCGTCTCGTTGTAGTTCGGCACGATCGCCTCCTCCGCCTGCTTCTGCGGCACCATTTCTCTGTCCTCGTCCTCTCTTTCTCTTCCTTAAAAAAAAAGATAAAGAGAGAGAGAGAGAGAGCAGTCAAAACTCAATGAGACAAAAGAGAGGCCATAAATTTCAGAAACGAAGAGAGAAAGCGAAAGCGAAAGCGAAAACTCCTCCTTATAACTCACTGCTTTCTGAGGACGGAAACCCAAGGAAGGGAAAAAGATCGAGCAAACAAAAGCAGAGAGATCCGATGGAGAGACCTCCCTCCCCCTCGTCCTACGCACACCTCCCACCCTTTCCTTTTGTCTCCACTCACAAGTCACAACCTTCCTTTCTTTCTTTCTCTTTCTGTCTCTAGATACTCGTGAAGTATTTGTAGGAATCAAATTATCAATCAATGTGAAGCTGCAGCAAGAATGGTCTCATTTGCCCATCTTGGACTCTCGAGAGTCGATCTCCCAACCAGTGTGTGTGTGAGAGAGAGAGAGAGAAGGGAAGCCTTTCAATGCACCGATTTATTGCACAAGCCTGCCTGCTCAGCCTTTCCCTCTCGAGTCTTTTCTCTCTTCAGGGTACAGTAAATGCGCGCCGCAACGGCCGCCGATCTCGCCCTCCCAAGTATCCAACACTCGAGTCGAGATCCTCTATGATTTTGCAGCTTCTCCTTCTCACGCTACTCGAGCTCGTACGGCCCTTCTTCCTTCCTCGCTCCTGGTGGGCACATCAGTGATGATATGATTATCTGAACAACTGAAATGCAATCTTGGTGGCTGTTTTATTTTGGAAATTAAAGATTTTTCAAGAAAGAAACGACCACAGAGAAACCTTCAGCTTTCACTGTAGCAAAAAAAAAAAAGAAGCATGAAATATGAAGAATTGGTTCAGGTCTCTCTCTCTCTTTTATCTCTGTCCTCTCCCTCCCCCGTTCTTATATAAATACATGGAAAGACCGCTTTCGAGTCCGTTTCTGCCTATCGACCTCAAATAATTCCGCTGGTATTTTTTTTTTTTACTTCCTTTTTGCTTTTTTCATTTGTTTTGTTATTATTATTTTTTTTATTCATTTCTCTTCTCATGTATTGGGTTGGGGATTCCTTTTTCTCTTCTTTCCCTTTCATTTTTTTTCTACTGCCATTCTGGATTTTTATCTTTGATGGTGGTGGGTGGGCCCCATGGTGTCGGCGCCGGCTCAAGCCACGCCGTTCGTCGGCGTTATCCAGGTCGACGGCCCGGATATTTCGCCAATTCATCGACCACTGCCTGTCGATGGGCCCCACCGAGGTGGTGGCCGGTACTCTGAGAGAGGAGATCAGGCGCGTTGGATGCGGCTCATCTTTGAAAACGAACGACATCCGTCGAAACAGAGAATAAGGCTCATTGTGAGCCGTTCATTTTAAATCTTTCAGATGACGTCCATCCAAACACGAACCACATCGGGAAAAAAAAAAGAAAAAGTGGGGCCCATCCAAGTGATGGGGGGAGCATCTCATCCGTACATGTTTGGATGCCGTTCATCATCTTGCACCCTGACCTGATCCCATGTCATGAAGTATCGTTGTGCCAGCTTTTTGGTCTAATCACACTCTGCCGTATCAAGCTTTTCTTATAAACGTGATTAAGTAGCAATCTCGTGATTGATTGATAAGCATGGCGATTAGGGCAGCAAACGGATCAGATATGTTCTATGATATTCGATCCGAGTCTGACATATTTTCTTTTGCATATGGATCCTTTTTAAGTTAGATCTTAGATTGTGGATTCAGATCTGTTCAATCGAATTGTTTTTGGATTCGGATCTCGAATTGATCTGATTGAAAATATGACCCAATTACATTTTTTACATGTAAAAAGCTTGTTTTTGTTCTATTTTTTCTAGATCCAATATTACCACATGTATTTGGGAGTCAGATCCAACCTTACTTGTTTAGATCTGATTTCAATTTGAATATGGATCTAATATTTACATTTTGAATATGCATTTGAATCTGTTAAAAATCCTACCCGTTGGTACCCCTAATGTAATGGTGATATGCAAACCCCCAACAACCGAAATCAAGAAACGAGAAAAAAAAAATGAAAAACTATTATTTTGAGGTCCCATCATTTGGCGGGGGCGACTCGAGAACGAGTTCAATACCTACAAATGCGCGATCTTTGATGCCAAGATGAAGCTGGTTGTACTCATAGTGACAAATACAGCGAGATTTATGAAAATCTCGCCATAATATAGCGAGAAATTGCCTCAAAGTTTAAAACGGCAATTTCTCATGAGATTTTCAAAATATCGTGCTATTTATTAAAAAACATAAATACCACGCAATATTTATTTTTAAATAATTTTTATTAATATTTTCTTATAAAAAATATTTTTTATATTTTTAATTGATTTTTTTATTGCCAAGATTTTGCAAAAAAAAATGCAAGATTTATGATTTTTTTTTTCAATTTCTCACGAGTTTTTGAAAAACTAGATTTTGGGAAAAAAAAAGTTTGTCACTATGGTTGTACTGCTTGATTGGCAAGGAGGACCTAACCAATTGAGGGGGTGGGGGGTTCACATCACCTTGTGTTGGGACGTTGCAGGTTCAAATCCCAATGATATGGTTGTATTCTAAGTGAGTGAGGGGGTTTTCTCTGATTATGAGAAATAAAGCAGTAAGATGTTGAACTTTTTTTTATTTTCGAACTAATAAGATGTTGAACTTATTTAAAGGTTTTTTAAGAAAGTGAAGTAACTATAAATAACTTTATTTTTGTTATAGGCTTCTTTCAACGAAACACTCCTCTCCTTTTTCTTTTCTTTTCTTTTTTTTTTAGGTGAAAGAGAATAAAAAATAGGATATATTTGTGGGTGCAGCTCCAGCCTCCATACAAACACCCACTTTTCCCCGGGAATTATCCACTGGGTGCGCCCACTTCGAGCCTGGGCCCCACACTCAACCGCACTCACCCTGCTGGAGTCCCACCCCATCCTTCCTTTTCCTTCACTTTTCCATGATTTACAGGGAATTTTCTTTTGCTTAGTGGGTTGCTAATGATTAATATCCGGGTTAAGGGAAGATATCCAATTGGATTTTGGTTTCCTTTTTTTGGTTGGTGGCATCGGAACGAGCCCATTATGGCTTATGCCTTTGTGCTCGCTCTGAAGGCGAGGATCCTAGCCTCGGAGTTTTATAGTGACCATGTCTTCGTGCTGGGTGCGGTTTCTCTAAGTTATAAATAAATAAATATTAGTAATTGATTAGTATATTAATCGGGGTTTAATTCTGAGGATTTTTTTATGTCTTTGTTGCAATCTTGTGAGGGGGTGGGGCCAGGCTAGCACACACGAGACGGAGGATGCCTTTTGCATCAGATCAGTGGCATTAGTCCTTCGGTCACGTGCTTCTTTATTTCTCTCTCTCAGCCAAACTTGGGTTGTTTGGACTCGGCTTGTTAAAGCTACGCCGTGCATCAATGATAACAAGCTCATTACGAGCCGATCAAGAGCTGGTTCATTTAAAAAAAAAAACGAAATTTTTAAGTATTTTTAAAGCTTAATAATATACAATATATATATATAATATGTATAAAACATATACAATATGGATCTTATGTATATAATATATGTAGTACATGTATAAAATATGTAACATATAAATATATAATATGCAAAATGAGCTCATATAACCTAACTCAAACCTAGCTTGGTACGATTGGTGCTCAGCTCATTTACCTAAATGAGATGGCTCGTAGCTCAGCTCACCAAGTTCAATTTCCGAGTCAAGTAGAGCCAAACAACGGGCTGCTCGTCTTAGTTTCTCATCCCTAATTTAGGCTATATTACATTTGAACCGAAAACCAAAGCTGTTTTTAAAAGGATCACTGTGAATCAGACTGAATCGGCTGAAAAACGATTTTATAAAAGAGCCGATTCTGTTTAGTAACTTTTAAATTTATAATAATTTTAAGGTGGGTTTAAATGATTTTTAATATTGATATAGTTGTTGTTTTTTTATTTTCTAATGGCACGTGTCATTTGATGGCAAAAGATTAACCGATTCCAATCAATTTCTGAATCGGGGGATTCTTTGAATCGTTTTTAAAATCGATTCAGACATAGAACCGATTCTGACAACATTGTCCAAACCAATTTGATTCCATTTGTCTTGTATGTCATCCCTATCGCTATAGCTCATCTTAGGATCTTTTTATGTTGCAGGTTGTTTTAAATAAAACCTGATTTCCCAGGAAATCCTGCACACATGTTGGATTTTGGCAATTCAAAAACTAACATTCATTAGATGAATTAAGTATCGGCTATAAAAATGATAATTTTTTATGTAAAAAATTAAAAACTGTGATCAAAGTGTGAATTCCTATCAAATTGACCTTGCCCAACCACTCTACGAGTTCAAATATGATCAAAACAACTTGCTACAATGAGATCCAAAAGAGAAGTAGGAAGGTGAAGATAGGGAATGAGTGGAAGGGAATTGCGAGGTAATTTGGTTTGAATTGTATACCAAACACTTCACATTTAAACTCAATTCAATATGGGCAAAGAGGTTAACTGAGTCCCTAGCTCCCTACTATCCCATAGTTAGCAAAACTCTGTGTAAATATGCTTTATTTCAATAAAACTTTAAAAAACCAAAAAATAAATAAGGGCCTGTTTGGAATCTCGGCGTTGGGATGGGCGATTATGCATTTGGTGTTCCCGAGGCAAAATCTTGGTTAAACGCGCATGGTGGTCCCGTTTGAAATCTCGGCGCTAGGATGAACATTTATGCATTTGGGATAGGAAGTGAGGCCCTTTCTCCTTTGTATTTACACTAGAGGATGGATTTGGCATCTACCACCTCCTAGCTGGCAAAGCAGTTGCCACTTCCTCAAATACATAAAATCCATAAACGCCCATCCCAGCTGCCGATCCCAAACAGGCCCTGCTTGCTGGTTATGATCGAATGTAGGATCGAAACCATCCTATGTCTGTACTCAAACAAGTGGATAATTTTATCCTGGCCCATTCGGTATCAATCATGATCCAGTTTAAGTAAATGGATATGAAAGCTTATTTTCTTGATCCTTGCATTTTAATGCAATCTGCACGCATGTTCAGGAGTTAATTAAGGGTATGTTTGATGCGCCGTTCTCAGCGTGATTCAGACGAAAATTATGCTAAGAACGACGATTTTCAACAAACGTTGAATGCGGCGGACGACGTTTCGCATGTCCGCCGTGTTCTCATACGTATGTTATTTT
This sequence comes from Nuphar pumila, assembly GCF_984573655.1. Lineage (NCBI taxonomy): Eukaryota > Viridiplantae > Streptophyta > Magnoliopsida > Nymphaeales > Nymphaeaceae > Nuphar > Nuphar pumila. The sequence continues at coordinate 767,522 of NC_143258.1, read as the reverse complement.
CGTTTCACCCTCCCCTGTTACAAAAATAAGAGGAACGAAAGGAATAAAAATTTCTCGACGGGTGCACCGAACCATCTCGCCCATGCCTCCTCCCAACGTCTCTCTCTCTCGTTGCGGTTTCCAGCAAGCCCCAATGCCTCCTTATTCCGATCGCCGTCACCGGCAACCTGGCAAGTACCCACTTCCTCCCTGTCTTCTTCTTCCCCGTCTTCCTCTCCCTCTCTGACGACCTATCACGGCTGTCGCCGACGACTCCACAGGGGAGCTCGACATCAACGACGGTGCCCTCCTCTTTCAGGTATTTGTCTTTTTCTTTTTCTCTTCTTCTCTTTTTCTTCTGTTTGTTGGAAGGCCGGTAGGATGCCGCCGACCCCTATCGTGCCTCCCCCTTCTCTTTCTCCCCCTGTCTTCTTTTTCGTCCTCCTTTGTTTTCCCTCTATTGTCGGGGGGCCGACGGCCTCTCTGCCATGCCCTCCCGCTCTTTCTTTGCCGCCTATTCATGGCTTCAGCAGGGGTTGTCACCCTTGCTATTGTTTGCTTCCCAATAGGCAGGGGCAAGCCCTTGCTGCCGTGGTTCTTCCTGACAGGCAGGAATACGCCCTTGCGATCGTGGCTCTTCCTGGCAAGTAAGGGCACCCCTATGCTGCCGTTTGTCTTTTTGGCAAGGAGGGGCACAGACATGTTGCCACAGATCTTTTCATCAAGCAGGGGTGCCTTTGCTGCCTTTGGTTTCAAACAATGGACATTTGAAACATAGCATCTGAGTACGATCCAAACAAACGTTGAACTTAGAACAGTTGTTACAGAACAAATAAAACCAATGTTCTGTTCCATCCTTTTTGTTCATTTTGTCCAAACCTGAACAAACCATCAAACATGTCCTAATGGACCTGAATGGACATGTTCAAGAGTCACTCTTTTTTCCCTCAATCTGAACTTGTTGGTTTGTTTATCTTTGCTTGTTTATTGAAAAACATGTGTTCCATCAGCTCATTTTTGCAAGAAAACTTTTTTCAAATTGTGAAGTTACATTGATCTTAGATTTGTTAAAGACTTGTCTAAATACTAAAATTTCTTAAAGAAGTGCATTTTTTTACCAAATAAACTATAAAGCTCGCCCACAAGAGTCCAACATGCCTGGCTAGGTGGGTTGGCTTAAGGCATTCAAGTTGAAGAATGTCATGAGATGGATACTTGGGGAGCAAATCCCTTGCCTTAAGGCGGAAGCAGCAGGCTTCTTGGCAGGCACGGGAAACGACCAGGATTTTTTTAATGGCAAGCTGGGGTTAGGCAGACCCCCACCGATTATTATTCAACGTACCACTGGGTTTTGAACCTGCAACATCCCACCACTAGGAGACGTGCACTGTCGGCTCCTACCAACCACGCTGAGCCCCCATTGGTAACGACAAGGAAACTTCATCTTTTTAGGGGTGGGCCATATGCCAAAGCACCAATCTCTCCCGGCCCCACCACCTGAACCTTGATAAATATACAAAAAAAAGTAAACTATAAAGAGCTGACTTATTTGCTTTGTGCTCAATCTACAGCAATATCCCATTTTTCGTGGCAAAAGAATGCGTCACAACTAGGGGTACAAACCGGTTGGATCTTGCCAGAACCAATTTTGAATCTGAAATATAAACTGTAGACCCAAATCTGGATGTGAATCAGATCTGAGACGATAAGGTTGAATCCAAATCCAAAATCCATATATATGATACTATTTAATCTGAAAAACAAGAACAAAAAAACAAGCTATTTACATGTAAAAAATTCAATTGGGTCGAATTTTGATTAGAATCAACTCCAGATCCGAATTAAAATGCTAGTTCAAGTCCAACCAAATCCGAAATAATCCGAATGAACATTCCAAATCTACTTAAAAGATCCAAGTCCAGAAATAACTTGTCGGACTCAGATCGGATATCCGACCATACCTGATCCATTTCCGGGCCCTAGTCACAACACATCCAACCATCCCTACAATTTTCTAGACATCGAATGGTACGTAAAGATCTCAGTACTTTGGTCATTGAATCGATGAGACGAATCACTGCACCGGACAAACGAAATAGTTTTGACTTTAAAAAAAGGAATGGTTAAGAAATGCATTGATCTCAGTGAATTTCGAGATCCTGACCGTTAATTCTCAAAATCGATGGCCTGGATGTGCTTCAACGCTAGCAAAATGTCTGAGTGCATGGTGATCCTATTTATTTTTATTTTTTATTTATCACTTAAAATACAAGAAAAATTTTGTACTTGTAGAAGTAAGGCCCCCAAATTGCAAACAAAATAATTTCCACACAAGCAAGTAATACTCGCCTTCTTTGTCATTGCATTGTTTGAAATGACCAACCACAAACCTCTAAAATTCAACATCAAAATCATGGATTCAATTATTTGTGCTCCAAAATGATAGACCCTTCAATAAAGTTGAACTGCCAAACACTCTATACTCTCTATTGGATAAGCTAAGATATGCAATCACAGCTTTTAACTACATTGATGTGCCTTGCTACCAAGCACTTTCCAAAAACCCCAAAAAAAACCCTAATCCTTCTTCATGGTAGTATTGTGACGTTGCTGTGACGTGATGATGACAATAAATAAAGCACAAGTAGGGCAAATTTAAACAGAGAGTGAAACACACCATTCATCCACTTAATCCAAATATCTAACCTAGGGGTGTCAACGGGTCGGGTTTGGTTAGGACCCAGGTGAAACCAAACCTGGGGGCCCAAATTTCGGGTATGGTATCGGGTCTGAACATGGGTCTAATCGGACACACCATAAGAGAAAACATACCCATACCCGATAAAAACTTCATGAACAAGACCTGGGTCACACCTGGTAAAATAGTATTTTTATCATTTTTACATTGAAAATTTACGGATCTTAATCGGAACTCGGGTCAGGCCAGGGTCTGATATAAAATCTAATAAACTATACCCGCCGGATCCATGTATTAATCAGACCTTCGGGTCCGAACCTGAGTCTTCTTATTTATAACCATACCCGGACCACCCTATACGGTTTGGTATGGGTCAGATATGGGTAAACCCGACCAGTTGATGCACCCAATCTAACCCCACCCAATGTTGTCAAAATCGTATCTGATATTGAATCGTTTGGCCAACGATTCAGGTGAATCGGCCCGGATAAGGATTCTCAAGTGAATCGTTCTGAATCGGCTAAAAAATAATTAAAAAATATTTCGTGCCAATCAGAACGTGACACATATTAAAACCATTAAAATAGTATTAAAAAGTATTTATAAGCATTTTTTATATTTATTAAAAATAGCTGATTCAGGTTAGTATCGCCGATATAATATGAATCGGCAGGCCGGTGCCGATTCACACCGATACTAATATCTCAAGTTATCTCACCAATCATATCCTCGAACATAAAATCTCTAAAAAAGGGATAACAAGAGTAGCACACACCCATACACCATTTTTCACAGTGTAGCTACATGTGGACGCGACACTTGACACACACATATGATACATACAAACAATATTTTGTTATTTTTAGTAATTTTTAATATATTTTCATAATAAATATATTTGTATATATTAAAATGGAATAACTTACATATAGGCCTTCACGTATGGCATACTTATACTAAGCCACCTCAGTTTTCAAGCATTTAAGATAAACTCCTAGCTACTTTTTGTAATAAATTGCTTAAAACTTGAAACCATGGGCAGCCTATCATAAATTTCCCATACATTACTTGCCTACATGTAAATTATCCATTAAAATACAAAAATATAATTAATTATCCTCTTATTTTTCAAAAAAATTGCTAACTTGCATCCACCTCGACCCCATACCGAGTCAGGGTTGGCCTGTCTTTGTAACATAGGACCACCCATCTTTGTGACATAGGACCACCCGGAGAGAGAGATGTGATGTCTTGAGTTTTTTTTTTTTTTTTGGATAATCCAATGAAAAACCCTGGCTGGTAAAACCCTTGGCTGCCCTCCGGTTGGTAAAACCCTTAAGCCCCCCCTGCCCACCCCCATGAAACTCATATAAGTTTACTTATCATTCCCTTTCTTTTCTTTTTGAGAGAATTACCATTCCCTTTCTTTTCAGTCTTCACATTTACACAAAGCTTGGGATCCGAGCCGTTGATCACCATATATCGATGCATCACTGCCCCCGAGTACCCCCCCCCCCACCTTTGCTTCCAAAGGTGCCACTAATTATCACAGCAACTGTGACTAATCCTCCATTTTGGTGTGTGTGAGAGAGAGAGAGAGAGAGAGAGAGAGTGAGAGAGAAATACATAAATTAAGCCTGGCCAAGGATCTAGGCAATTAACGGGGATGAAAACGTCGTTTTTGTCATTATTTTTATTATGAAAAACTCTTGCCGAAGCGAGGAAAACCCTGAGTGGGGTTCCACGGCCACACTGTCTTATGTGACCCACCTCTGAAAGCTACAAACACACCTGTGCGCCGAGGAGTTTGATCCTTGCCTTCCTCTCACAACCACCCCCAGCTGGCATAAAACGAGGACTTTGTCATTGCTAACATTTTGAATAAACTTTTCAATGTTGGGTTTGATCAACAATAATGAGGGGTGTGACCTTGAGTAAAAATGGATGATGATGCTGACAGATGCTTGGCTTTATGACTACATGTCATGTGAGGACGGTGGTAAATCTTTTTTGTCTATAATATGGGCCAAGGTTGAAACAAAAATCAGCACACTGCTTTAATTCCACGTTTGGATGAGGCATGGCATGGGGTTAATTATGTTTTAGGGTTGATCTCGTTTGGAATGCTCCAAGTAGGTTTAGTGGAGTTTGAATGCACTAAAAAATCAATGGAGATTTGAAATAGCTTAAATCCATGGATGTGGTTATTTAGATCAGAGAAGCATGGATTTGAGATAGGGGTATCAAATCATGAGGATGTCCAGATCTCCAGCCGTAATCTATGAATTTGAGATTAACGAATCGTGGGCGGACCCTTCCCCACCAGGCCAAAAAAAATCTTGAATTGATAAAGTCTCAGTTTCTCATTTTAAGGTAGATATGACATTCATCATTTGTTTTATCTCAAATCTCATTGTGGGCCCCCATATCAGATTCAACATTGGAGATCCAAGGTATTCAAAAGTATATATATTTTTTCTTGAGATCAGAGACCTAATCGTGTTGGCTATGCCTGCTGTATTTATTACAGTAGCCTTCAGGATCATGTAAACCCATGGCACACCCCTTGCCCTCAAGGAGTCGCCTTGCTTAGGTAAGAGCATGGGACATAATGTTCTTGCCTCTTCTTATTATATGCAAGGTGCTGACGCCCATGGGAATGGAAACCCTGACCACCCATCTAAGCTGAACCCCTTGGGGCTTTTTAAAAGCACCTTTAAAACCCATAAAGCACACTATATGTCTATCTATGTGCCTAGAATGAGAGATGACCATGATATATTTTGATGGATTCAAAAGGATCCCCATGCAGTTCCAGGGACCAATTTCCAAGACCTAGTTGTGTCCCTACTGTAATGGAATATATCTGTTGGGACTAAATCTTAACTCGAGTCCAAGAGGAATACTTGGTAGTTTGCCACACTTTGGGAGGTCGTGTGATTGGGAGAAATAATACAAAACAAAGCTGCATGGTAAAGACAATAGAAAGGGATCATGCACCCTATTTCTTTAGTGTGGTTACAGTATGAAATGTGGTTACTGTAAAAATTCATAGTCTACAGTGAAAGAAAGTATCCTCGTAATCTTTTAAGAGATTGTACAAGCAAGTGTTCCTGGACATGAAGGGTCACGTGCTCTTTGATGGGGATCTTGCTGAACACCATGAATCATTGAATTGAAGAAATAAGGGGAGGAGCTGGAGCTGGTCAGGCTCTATTTTTTAAATATATACTTTCCCCTACTCCAAGTCCCAGGTGGTGATCAGATCTTAATGATTTGGGATGAAAATTTTCACGCATTCAATGTGTTCATGCCACCGTTGCTATCAGATAATAGTAATTTATCACTTGGTAGTGCAGAGGGCTTAAAAGTTGCACCCCAGACTGCTCGACTCTTGTCACAATTCTGGCAAACAAGAACCAATATGAGCTGTTCAAGCTTGGCTCATTTTTGTGAGAGGTAAGCTAAGCTAGAGCTCAAACTTGAATGAATCGAGTTCGAACTGGCTCGCTAAACTACATAAACACACGTTGTTTTAAAGTTGAAATTAATAGGATTTGAACTCAAGAGTAATGGGTCGGTGCTAAACCGCTTGCTAAATAGGTTTTTTGGGCTTTTTTCATCTTATTTTTAAATTCTTACTGTACAGATGTGATCTATGTAGTTGATTTTATAGGGATCAGCTCTTGAAGCGTTTGATTCCAACACATGGGTGGGTTTTTATAAAGTTCAAAAAACCAACGGTCCAAAATCTTTGTAAATTTTCTCCACGCTCCAAACATCATTTTTTTCATCCAAAACACATGGTCCAGGTGTGGATTCTTGGTAAATAGAAGATGCCCAACACATTTATAGGGCTGAAAACCGCATAAAAAAGCACCCAAGAAGCTGAAAAACACATTTAGCACTAAATGAGTTTAGCACTGACTCATTACTCTTGAACTCGATACCCGTTGCACAAAGCTCAAGGGGATTCATTTACAGGAAGATTGCATTGTTTCAATGCTGAAGGTAGTAGAATTTGTACTCTAAACCCATTGTTTTCAAGCAAAACACTTTGAATATTTAATTTATATAATATAATATTATATGATATAAAACATATCTAGAATATATTTATTATTATTTAATTAACAAGCCTATGTAAGCTGAGCTGAGCGAACACCTACTGTTTATGTTGGGCTTGCTGAGCCTATTTTATGAGTTCAAATGAAATCTTTACAAGGAGAAATATGAACAGCTCGTCTCGTTTTCCGGCCCTAAGCAGGTATTTGGTATTGTAATGCCAAACTTAAAATCTGGGTGCATAGGTTAGGGTTTGTCAAATTACATAGCAATTTGAGAGTTGGTATTTGGCAACTGATTGGAATTAGCATCTCGTTGCCAACTATCAGCTACCAAACAGCCAAAAAATCAGCAAGTAAACTAAAAGGGAGTTGAGAATGGAGATGACGGGGGTGCCCAACAATGAAATTGCAAATTACTACCTCAATAAGGTTGTAGCTGGATTGGGGGGGATTTGGGAGATAAAAGGGTTTTGAAAAGAAAAATCTCATCCCACCTCATGAGATTTGCCATATCCAAACTCCCAAACTGGGGGTTGTTGGGGATTCCATCAAATCCCCTCCACTGGCTCCCAAACAGGGAGGAGTACCAAATTACCAAATGTGCACATCCCGAGTGCACCAATGTTGGACAGTGTTTTGTGATAATTTCACCTTACAGATGTGTTCAGCATCTTCTATCTGCTAGGAATTGACCCTTACTTTGTGTTTTTTAATGGAAAATTTTGATTTTATAATATTTTAATTTTTAAAAAGTGTGAATAGTTGATTTTCAACTCTTAAAAAAACCTACCTGCTAATTTAATCGTGTATAACACATCTGCATACTCAGAATTTAAATTATATATATATATATATATATATATATATATAAGAAACTGAGTGCATTTTGATGCTCACGGGATAGTGGTGCACACCTACCACTATTTTTTTTTATACTTTGTTCTCTGCCAAACAATAGAAAAGTAATGGGAGAAAAGTGAAAGGAAGGCTACGATGCTATACAATGACCATGATGGTATTTTCTTTTAGACTTTGTTCTCTGCCAAACAATAGAAAAGTGAAAGGAAGGCTATGATGCTATACAATGACCATGATGGTGAATTACATTTATTGACTAACGTACATCCACGTACAGCTAAATGCTTTTCTTTTTTTTATTCAAAAATGCATTTAGCTCTATGTGGATGTAGGTTAGTCAATAAATGTCATCACATCTTTCCATATCTTTCATTGTCGTTTTCATAGACACGACACTAATGCTGAAAACCCCGTCTTTCACCCACACATGAGCCTATCTTTTCACCCTCTTCTCTTCTTGGGTGCCAATGGTTGGGTTTTACCTGAACCTGACCCGTACCAAACCCTATAAGATCAGGGTTCGGTGATAAAGAAGGCAGCTAGGTTAGAAACCGTGTCCGATCCCAAGGATCCGTTTAGAATATGGAGCCAGGTATGATTTGTTAAATTTCAAACCAAAATTGGCTCTGATTCAAGTAATTTTTATAGGGTCTGGTTATGTTTTTTATAACAGACCTAATCAATCCAGAGTTTTCACCCGGTACCTGCACCTTAAAATCATATCCGGGTTCAGATTCAACTGGGTCTAAACCAGAACTGACCCCATGACAGTCCCATCCTACCACCCTCGTGTGTAATTTACATGATTTGTCGTCCACCTGTCTGCTAAACTGAATAAATGCTTATTATTTTCCAAACTTTTTTCATCTAAATATCATTTTCACTCAGCAGGATAAGCTTTTAGCACTAAGGTTATGTTTGAACGTGAGAAAGATGTAGGAAAAGTGATACAAAGTGAAAAAATTGTATGGTTTCGACCTTTTAAAACCAGAGATATGAAAGAGTTTTTCTAAAAAATACACTTTTTGATAGAAAACATTCTTTCAAAAGGGTGGAGGAATGTTTTTAGAAAAAAATTGTGGGCTATTTCTCTTCTTCTCACCACCACCACCACCACCACCCACTATCATCCACCTCCTCAAAAACTGTGTCTGAGAAGCTCCACCATCAACACCACTCCCTCCTCTTCCCTCTCATTTTTCTAAAGATTTTTTGTTTTAATTTTCTCATGCTACCCAAAGAAGTAAAAAAATATATATATTTTAAAAAACTATCATATCAAAATTTCTCATAGGCAAAATTTTCTTTTTCTAGCTATGAAAGTTTTTCTTGCTTTCAAACGTGCAGCCCAAAGGTTTGGTTTGTTTCACTTTTATGCAAAGGAAAAACTTTACATTAAAATGAACACTCATTTTCGAAAGTACTGTTAGTTCAACTACCTCAAAGTTTTCATTGAAGAAGATGTATGAATGAATTTACATGTAAAAAACTCAAGCCAACTTATACCAGCATGGCACATTCCCACCATGATGATTTATGATTTGATATTTGTTACATTCATGATAAGAAAAGATTACATATCGGGGTTGTCAGCTCGGCATTTTCTCATGTAAGTGGAATGAAACAAACAAGGCCTAAGGTTTTTTCCCAAGTGAGGGTTGGAGTGGGACAAGGGAAAGTCTAGTCATTGGAAAGAAACACTTGTGAGGCCAGAAGGAGGGGCCCATGCTTGCTGGCAGCAACACTCCCGAACATGCATGGGGCCCTTTTGCTGAGGAGAGATTGTAAACAGTTGGGATTCGGGTCAAACATCTGACCAAACAGAATCCATTTACTGGATTCGGGAGGCATGCAACAATATTGGACCCCATTAGTAATTTGATTTGAATTCGGAATCAAGTTCGCAAGCCTCGATCGGAGTAAAACATGAATTTGAATACATGTAAATGTCAGATTTTAAGTAATTAAGTCGATTCCTGATTCAATTTTAGTTGATTCACATCTGACTCCAAATCCCAAACCCAGATTTGGTTACGAGATTCAATTAGCTGGAACTTGGTATTACATAGATCTGACTTGCTTACATGATTACATCTGTACCGATGGAATGGAGGGCATAAGAGGCCACATTATACTCTTTGGGCGTTTTGATGGAGAGCATATCAGGTAATGTTGTATGTAATTCATTTCTCGATTATATTTAACTCCTACCACACATCTTACAATGTGAGATGAAAGTTGAATATAACCGATGATCAGTTATATACAACTTACCTGATGTTCTATCGTTTCAATTAGGGATGGCATCCCAGGTCCAAACGGGGATGAGGCGGGGCGGGGCGGGGATATTGCGGGGAAAAGTGGTCGGGGCGGGGATTAGGCGGGGACGGGGCGGGGCGGGGAAAAGTGCACGTCCACCCCCGCCCTGCCTCCGCGGCGGGGATGGATTTTATCCTCCACCCTCGCCTCCATCCCCGTTTCATACCCTTCATCCCCGGTCCAAACGGGGTGAGGCGGGGCGGGGCCCCGCTTTCCCCCGGTCCACTGCCATCCCTAGTTTCAATGCCTGCTCGAGTTTTTTAATTGTGAGCCTCTTTCGACCCGGGCAATTTTTTTTTTTTTTTTTGGAATGTCAACCCCAAATATAAGGCGGATTCTAAGCCCACATGTGCACATCCCTTGCCACAAGGCCAAAGCTATGTGTGCTCGATGGAAGTCTTAAGGATTTATGAGAGTTGGTTGCCTCGTGGGGGTCTGGGCTGAGTCCGTAAACTCTGGCCATCTTTTGGATTTGTTATCGGTGGTTGGTTCATCCTCAGCATTGTGCGAGTGTTTGTGGGGTCATGCCCTTGGGCGTCGACCCAAGACAGACATTCGTTAGAGGTAGTGGCACCCCCATGTGCACGTCACGTGCGCCCTGGACCCATATATATATATATAGATAGATAAAGAGAGAGAGGGAGAATTGGGTAGGTATTTAATGAGATATGCCTAATGATAAGTAATTAATAGGTTTTTCTGCTCTTTGCAGTTCTGAGTGTGTTTTGGATGGAAAAAAAATGATATGAGGAGTCTAAAAAATTTACAAAGATTTTGGACTGTTGATTTTTTTAACCTTATCCAAACCCACCCATGTCTCGGAATCAAACACTTAAGAGATGATCCCTATAAAATCAAGTACATAAATCTCATCTTGTACTGTCAGAATTTAAAAATAAAACTAAAGACACCTGAAAAACCAATTAATTAAGTATCATTAAGCATCTCTCTCTCTATATATATATATATAAATATATATATATACCGCCCCTCCTGCCAGATAAACCCTAGACCCCATAATTGACAGCTTCGATAGTTGGCAATCCTGCTCAGCACGTGTGAGGACCAAGTAGCACACGTACGGGTGACCCTGCTCAGTGGCACTTTGGTGGAGTATCTGGTGTTCCCTTTTGAGATCTTGTGAGATCCGCTTGGCGTTTGTAATTTTGCTTTTGTTTTCTCTCTACTCAAGGAGAGGAGGAAATTTCATACTAGCTCTAATATTTTACCTGGGATTTTGAAATAGAGACCCATGTTTTCTGAATTTTTTTGGTGTAGAAACATCTTTTCATCGAAACGGCCAAACATGAAAATGGGGCCAACTTTCAGGAAAAAGTAAAAATCATGTGATAAATTTTCGTTTTATTTTTTATATAATAATGAAAGGACATGGTTGCCTTTAATATTGAGCATTCTTGTCCAATGCAAATTTTGAAATTCCCCTGCATAGAAATGGGTTTTTTTGAGGTATTCTAATTGAAAACTGAAAGCACACAGTAGTTCAGGCACCCTTTTTTTTTGCATGAATAATGAATTAACTCAAGGTCAACCCTGCTGCCTAGGACTAGGAGGCATCAGCGGGCCCACTTGATTAATTTACACAAAAGGAAGTCCTTTTTTAAAATTTAAAAGAAAGGATTGTATTCATCTGCAATTATAAGTAAAATAAAAAATGAGTCTATTTACGGGTTTTTCCAAATGTTTTATAAGACAAAATAACTACAAATATCATCCCTCGTGTGACAGCTCATGGACATATATGTGATATGTCTTATCATTTTTTTCTCATTTTGCTGTAATTTCTCGTGCATTTTGACAGGGTTTGACTGAGTCTTTGGATTCGTTTGGATGCTTGTGGGCAAATAAGATTCACCTTCTAAATCTCACGAGAACTCTCTAATCATACGAGGCCTCATTGATTGGTAAAGGCTTGCTTTTGGGGTGCTGTGTACAACTCACTTTTTACGTTTGGTTGCTTTTGGGATGCTGTGCAATCGAGATTTGCTTTCTAAATCTCATGAAATCAAACCAAACTTACGCTTGGGATTGAGAGGTGTGAATAGTGACCAGCTAAAGTGTGGGACCCAGTGCCCACCTTGAGAGGTGGACTTTAACTCATGGATAAAATCTTTCCACCACATCAAAGATAGACTTTTCTTTCTCATTGTCTCCTTTGAAGAAAATGATCTACCATAGACGAGAATTGTCCATCCTACCCACCAAACCGATGCGTAAGTTTCAAAGTAGTTCCTGACAATTAATTAGGTACAAACTGAAAGCTTCAAGGTTATGTTCGAGGGACGCTGTTGGAGGGGAGATGAGAGGGGTAATGGAAATGGAGAAGAAAATGGATGATAAGAGTGGAGATGTCAGCTACATTCTTGTGAAGATATAGTTGAAAAAGGCTCATCTCCACTACCTTCTCCACGCATATCACCCTTTCCATCTCCCATCTCCAGCTCCCAAACTGAGCCTAAAAGGACTTGGCTAGAGGAGTCGGCATGGACATGAACCCACTTTGTAGCTTCACTCAAGGTGGGCTTAATCCAGCACCTTAAGAATTAGGATATAGCTTATTTCAAATTTCCACATCAAACAACTAAAATGTGAAAAAAAAAATGAAATTGTGAGTCGGAGACTCTACCATTAAATTTCTTTCAATTGGAACTGCATTAACCGAGCATGTAGCTCCATTTGGAACACAATGAAAGCTGCAAAATACCTGGGCAATTTACAGATTTACAATCCTTAGAGGTGACTGACGGGCATAACCCACTGTCAGCCAAGCTCCACAGATAAATACTTACAATAACCAAATAATTCATTATATCAGAGTGGGAGAGAGTTTTTTTTTTCAATTTCCGGCTTATAATAAGATGAACAGAAAGATGAGCATAAAAAATATGAGAACGGCAAATATCTTGATCATAAGCCACCTGTTTGAAGAGACACGATTCAAATGCTTCAAGAGTGCACTCCTCGCGCCTTCCACATTTGATAGCGTCTCCTCCATGTTGTCGTCAATCCTGTTTCAAGTTCAAACGGATGCCTTAGGTGATGGTTTTCCTCCACCATGGGATACTATTTTGAAACTTTTGATCCATGCTAGTGTTGGACCAGACTTGGCCTGTGCTGGGTCAGGCAGGCTGATATAGTGAGTCGCCCAAAAGAATCAGAACTATTTACTGGGTTAAGTCGTATATAGACTTGATCCAATTCAACTCGACATGGCTGGGAAATCAGTTCACCAACTCTATGGTTGGCCATGACTGAACCTCCATTTCAGCAACGACTGCTTGCTGCAAAACTTAAGACTCTGGTGCATTGGCTGGTCCAAGGATCACTTTGTTCAACATAGACCCTGAACCTGAACTCAAACTCAAACTCCAGTTCAATGGACCATGTTCGAGCCAGGGTGCTGAAAAGAACGTTCTTAAAAGTCATATTTGTGCATCACATAGATGGGGAAGCAAACCTGATGGCCAATTCGCCTTGTTGTGCTACCATGGCTGCCAACTGGGTGAAGATGCCACCAAGTTCTGAAATCATGGATTCTACATTCTGGAGAGCAACTGCCCTGCTTTGCATGTAGTTGTCTTGAAGTGGAACAGTCTGTTGTAGCATCTGCACCTCCATGCTGTATGATGGTGCAGCATCTGAACCCAATCATCGTCTGCAACAGAGACCATATGAGTTTTCCCATTCTATGACCCCAGAACTGAAGATATTAGGTTAGAAGAGGATTATAATTTACTCCCTCATGCATAAAAACACGGTAAAAAGTATCAACAGATCTATACTCACTCCATCAAACAATTAGAAAAATTCCATTCGTCATTATCATACATGATGATGATCATCAGAACTCATCTGATTCATATGAAATTGGCTTGCACCACCTTCACATGCTTGAATGGTAAAGGTACCAACAGAGTTCTAGCTACCGTGTCAACATGGGGTACCAACACAGCCATACTGGCCTAGTTAGTCAACTTCATCAAACAGTGACTAGTTGATAAATTACATCAAATGCCTTAGTTTTGCACATTAATGAAAAAGAAAGAAAATTCACCTTAAATTTATTTATGAAAGAATCACTTCACACCATTTTTCTACTGAAAATAGTAGCCTCAACCAGACCCTCACCTTGTTCATAACAAGAAAAACAAATCAGGAAAATGTTAAGATGCTTCTTTTACTTCAATTAAAATTTTCTTTTTTTGCAACTTTAGTGTGAATATTGTACTATTTCAGTGTTTCAATGCTTAACTCAGTTTTGAATTTTGATCATTTGGCTGCTGTTTCCTCTTCTCGTGCATTTAGTTTCATCCTCCCTGCTTATAATACATTCATCTTTAGCCAATATTCTATATGCTAAAAATCTCAGAAAAAGATGTTTTCATTATCCTTCATGCTGCCTTAGATCAAGTTATGATCAATTTCTGTTGCTTCTCAAAGTTGCAAGCAGGAATAGTTAAATCCTCCCATAAATGTATTATTTCACAAGAATCGATTCATATTTGTTTTAATTTCTTTCTTGATTTTCGGTTAGTCTAGTTTCTTGTTTTCTTAGTTAGTTGTAGTTTGTTGCAAAAATTAGTTTCTTGATTGATAGTTAGTTTTGGTATTTTGTCATTTAGTGCTTTAGTTTGTTACAAGTTAGTTCATAGTTGTAACATGCAGTTAGTTTGTTCTTAGTAGTTAGATTCTTGTTTTTGTGATTTTTTTTAATTAACATTGAATTTTTGTCTAGTTCTTCTGTGTTTTGTTCATGTTTTGTGATTATGTTTTGCAGGAAAGCGGTTGGACGATCAAAAGTACCCCAGAAGAGCCCTATGAGGTCCCCAAAAGGTTCTCTCAAAAGGTCCTTCAAGCCCCTCAAGAAGCCTTTTTATGAATCAAATAAGCAAGAAAACCATACATCGATTCAAAGAAGGGACTAGAAGCTCAGAATATTGAAGTCCCTTTTCTTTTCTTTTTAGCTTAGGGCTTATTTTATTTATTTATTTCATTGGGTTTGTAATAAGGCCACTCATTATTATTTTTATTTGTTTAAGCCCTCCGCAGAGAGCAACACTCTTAATTAGTTAATTACTTAGTTATTTTTATTTTATTTTGGCAATAAAGAGTAGCTTAATTTTTGTGGAATACGAAATGTTTCTCCCGTTCTCTGAGATAGACCCGGACTCCACCACTAGTGCGAGCTGGTTATTATTATTTTGCGTCTGGCTTGCATAAATCGTTTTCATCGAAATTATCTTTTAAAAATCTATTTCATAAAACTTACACCATTTTTTTGGCACCGTTGCCAGTGAACGTTGATAGAAATACGAGTATTCACTTTATTGCTCATTGTGTGTATTCGTTTTACTTAGGATTGCTAGTTTCCCTTTTGTTACTTATTTAGGGCTGCTAGTTTATTTTCCTGCTTATTACTTAAGATTGTTAGTTTATTTCAGTACTTAGGATTGTAGAACCACGTGCTTGTGAGCCCTAGAGACCAATTTACTATTCTTGCATGGCCCACCTATTAGGCTACCCCTAGGATCAGAACTTATCTAGATTCTTGACAAAAAATCTTATTGTTTCTTTGTTATCCGCTGCTTCATGCAGAGCACGGGAGAAGGAATTTGGTTAATGCTCTTTCAATAGATTCTACACTACTGTCATATATGCACTTAGCACACACTTGCCAAGAAAATCACATATGAGGATGGACAGAACAGGGGAGGTGGCTCCTCCCACCGGCAAAAATATGTCTCATAGGATACACATATACTAATGAAGAGAGCCTTGTGGGACCATTGAAGGTATGAACAACATTTAATAGCAGTGAAAGGTTAATGCTGCATAACTAATAAGTATAAAACTCCTCCAGTGATCCCAGTGATCTGTGTTGGAGGTTTAAGTTGTCTCTGCATAGTCTATTATCCATCCAACATCTGAAATTAATTTATGGCATCATCAAAGTGGAAGTAGGGGAGCAAATCAAGTCATCACAAGCCAAGCCCTGGCTGCTCAGGCTTGGTTCTTATCGTAAATGTTCAATTACTGATTCAAATTCTGCTTGAGTTTAAGCCTTCATGGAATCATGTTTGACTATGAATCCAGTCAGAAGTACACTGTTCTCCTTTCCTTTTCTGCAGTTAGAGAGAAAAGTGTAATGAAAAAACTGAGTAGAGGTGATACCATCTTACCACTAAAAGTATAAGACTAACAAGGACTAGGCAAACACAAGAGATCCATTGGGAGAAAAAGCTAGAAGCTAATGCGAGAAAAATCCCATCCCCCACTCTACAATACCTTATACAAAAGAAATCCTCACACCCCACCCTGTTTAATCTGTGCCCAAAGTTGTATTACAGGCATATTATGTAATGCTATGGAACCGTGACTCGGCATATTGGCCACCATACCCGCATCGACACAGGCGCGGTACCAGTATGCTGCGGATTGGGTCTGGTCTCAGACCATTTTGTTTTCAAAATTTTGCCTTGGTCAAACCAAGGTCAAAGTAGTCCCGCCCCACCCGATAATCCCCTCATCCCTCTCTCTCTCTCTCTCCTGAAACCCCAGGAGAGAGAGAGAGAGAGAGAGTACTTCCTCCTCTTCATCTTCATCTTGTTGTTGCATAAGGGATAGAGAGAGAGAGGGGGGGGGAAGTGTACCGCCTTATCCTCCTCTTCTTCTTCTTGCTGCAACTCTCGAGAGAGGGGGAGAAAGAGAGGAGAGAAAGAAAAAACAAAAAGGGGAAGGGGTGTAGCCCTTCCCCTTTTATAACACATGGCTTGTTGACAATAAAGCTAAGGTTTTGGACAGGACCAAACCTGGTCCAGACCCAAACTCTCTGGATTTCGGGTCTAGCTTACGAGCCCAAACTCTTTATATATATAGCCGTGTCCCCGTACCCACATTTTTTGGAATTGTCATGTCGTACCCTCTGTGCCCGTACCCATACTCGTACTCGTACCGTACCCTGGTGACATAAATGTAATGAAATCAAGCAAAAAGCAAACCATAATCTGCATAAGCACAAGAACAAGTCCAACAAGGGACAATACAAATGCCAAAGGCAATACAAAAGCACTTAAGTGCATACAATGACTACAAAGAGCCTAAATATGCACAAGCAAGGGACAATACACAAGCCAATTAATGGCAATACGTGAGATCATAAGAGACACCAAAGAGCATACCCCCAAAAACACAAAAACATATAAAAATAATAATCTTTATTGAGATAGAATGCTTAGGAAAGCATTACATCTAATGGAACAAAAGGTCCCTATTTATATACAAACAAGAGGGCCAAGATGACCGATATACTATGTCACACGGACTCGGCTAAAGGGTTGCCGCACCCGCGTCGACACGCACGGACTCGGGTGCGGCTTTGGACTCGGCTCGGACTCGGTCAACTCCGAGTTGGACTCGGTCAACGAGTCCGGGCCGAGTCCGACCACATTTTGGACTCGGTCAACTTTGACCGAGTCCAAAATTGTCCAATTCGAGTTTTAAATTTTGTTTTGGATCCGGGTTGGGTCGGGTTTGGACCCGACCCAGATCCAAATTTTTTTTGGCAGCCGAACCCTAAAAGGGGTTTATCGACAGGGAGAGGGGCTTACCCTCTCGATTTTGCCTCTCCCCCTCAGCCCCTGCAGCTTTCTCCTGCAACCACGCCGGCGATCCGAACTCCGGCGACAGGCAGCCACTGTCTCCCCCTCCGTCAGGTATGTCGACCCTGCTCGTAGCCTCCCTCTCTGTACCCTCTGCTCGCAGAGGAGGGGCTCGGCCCCCCTCCCTGCACCCTCTGCTCGCAGGGGAGGGGCTCGGCCCCTCCCTGCACCCTCTACTCGCAGGGGAGGGGCTCGGGCCCCCTCCCTGCACCCTCTGCTCGCAGAGGAGGGGCTCTGCCCCCCTCCCTGCACCCTCTGCTCGCAGGGGAGGGGCTCGGCCCCTCCCTGCACCCTCTGCTCGCAGAGGAGGGGCTCGGCCCCCCTCCCTGCACCCTCGGTTCGCAGGGGAGGGGCTCGGCCCCCCTCCCTGCACCCTCTGCTCGCAGAGGAGGGGCTTGGCCTTCCTCCCTGCACCCTCTGCTCGCAGGGGAGGGGCTCTGCCCCCCTCCCTGCACCCTCTGCTCGCAGGGGAGGGGCTCGGCCCCTCCCTGCACCCTCTGCTCGCAGAGGAGGAGCTCGGCCCCCCTCCCTGCACCCTCTGCTCGCAGGGGAGGGGCTCGGCCCCTCGCTGCACCCTCTGCTCGCAGAGGAGGGGCTCGGCCCCCCTCCCTGCACCCTTTTCATGCAGAAGAGGGGCTCGGCCCCCCTCCCTGCACCCTCTGCTCGCAGGGGAGGGGCTCGGCCCCCCTCCCTGCACCCTCTGCTCGCAGGGGAGGGGCTCGGCCCCCCTCCCTGCACCCTCTGCTCGCAGAAGAGGGGCTCGGCCCCTCCAATATTCCCTGTTTTATTAACTTTATTTTATTTACTTATTTAATTATTTTCTTTTCAATTTTCACTTTTCAGATATAATGGCGAGTTCTAGCGGTAGTGTCAATACATTTGGTTCAAGTTCTAACCCTGAATTAGATGTTTCTCAACCACTTTGGAGGCTTGTGACAAAAGGGATAAAAGCTAGTAGTGGTGGTGGTGGGAATGTGCAGTTTCATTGTAATCTATGTAAGACTGTTTTCACAGGTTCTTATACGCGTGTGAAAGCACATCTTTTGCATATTCGTGGTCAAGGAATTAGGGCATGTTCTGGGGTTGACAAAGACATGTTAAAGCAATTAAAAAAAGAACAAGAGGAAGCTGAAAAGAAGAAAATTGCAGAGATGAAAAGCGATTCGATTAATTTGTCTTTTCCTACTGCTAGTGATACACAAGAAGAGCTTTTAAAGAAAAGAAAGATGGAAAGCAATAAAACAATACAAGCGTCATTCAAAAACATGGCAAGAGCAGAAATTGATAAAAAGATTGGTCGATTCTTTTACTCAAGCTCAATTCCTTTTAATGTATCTAGAAGTCCATACTGGAAAGATATGATTACATCTTTGGCTAATTGCAATTTGAGTGGTTATGTGCCTCCTAGTTCAGAAAAACTAAGAACAGTCATTCTTGCAGAGGAAAAAAATAGAATTGAAGACTTGCTAGAGACCCAAAAATTTGCATGGAAACGACATGGAGTGTCGATTGTTTCTGATGGGTGGACTGATATACAAAGGCGACCACTGATAAACTTCATTGCTTACTCACTAAATGAGCCAATCTTTTTGAAGATTGTTGATGCATCTGGAGAGTATAAAGATGCTGAATATTTAAAGAGATTATTTGTTGAAGTGATAAAAGAAGTGGGTGAAGAAAGTGTGGTGCAAATCATTACTGACAATGCTCCAGTTTGCAGTCGTGCAGGAATGAATTTGGCAAGTGAAGATACATATTCACATATTTTTTGGACTCCTTGTGCAGCACACAGTTTAAATTTGGCACTTAAGAGTATATGCAATCCATCAAAAGATGATGCACATGCACATGAAATGTGCTTATGGATTGAGGAAATAGAACATGATGTTCGAAATATTAGAAATTTTGTTGTAAACCATCATCATGCCCTTTCTATATTTAATAGGCATTCTGATCTCAAGTTACTGAAAGTTGCTGAAACTCGTTTTGCTTCTCTAATTGTTATGATAAAAAGAATTAAGCAACTCAAGAATGCATTGATGATGATGGTGGCTGATCAAGATTGGGATTTTTATCGTACTGAAGATGATGTCAAGGCTCAAGCTATCAAAAAATGCATCTGTGATGATTTTTGGTGGGATAAAATTACATATTTTGTTGAATTTACAGAGCCTATTTGGGAAATGCTGAGAGAAGTTGACAGAGATGTACCCATGCTTCATAGAATTTATGAAATGTGGGACAATATGATTGAAAAAGTTCAAAGTATCATTTTTAAACATGAGAAGAAAGATATTGCACTTGATGATTCAGAATTTTACAATCATGTACATTCAGTTTTAGTGAGAAGATGGGATAAAAGCAATACACCTTTGCATTGCATGGCACACTCTCTCAATCCAAAATACTATGCAAAAAAATGGTTGACAGCAGGTGTTGGTCGTGTTTCTCCAAATGAAGATCCTGAGATATCAAGAAATAGAATGATATATTTGGGAAGAGTTTTTAATGATCCTCACATGTTTAAGGTTGTAAATAGTGAGTTTGACAAGTTTTCTACTGGAAGATTTGATTCTTTAGCAGCACTTGTGGCAAGGGACGAGGAAGATCCCCTTAATTGGTGGGCAACATATGGATCAGAGACACCAAATCTGCAACGTCTTGCAATGAAGTTGTTATCTCAACCTGCTACATCATCTTGTTGTGAAAGAAATTGGAGTACATATGCTCAAATTCACAACATTAAAAGAAACAAACTCACTAGTAAAAGAGCAGAGGATTTGGTATATGTTCACTCAAATCTACGATTAATTTCTCGCCGCACCAAAGAAGAGTATAGGTACTTTTTTTTCTTTGTATTCAAAGTTTGTATTTAAATATTTCATATTTGTATTCAAAGTTTTAAGTTAGATACTAATATAGTGATTTTTTGATGCAGTTGTGGACCATCCAAGAATTGAGATGTAAATCCAGAAGATTTTGACTTGGAGGGAGAACATAATTTACATACTCTCAACATGGACTACATCGATCATGTTCTTCCTTCTAATTCAGACGATGAGGCAGATTTATGATAAGTTTTGTTGTTTATCACACTCACAAGCTTCTTTATGTGTTATATTTTGGTAAGTTTGTGTTGTTAAGAATTGCTTTTTTTTTGCTTTAAAATTTACAATCTTTATGTGTTAATTTATTGTTATATATATATAATTATAATATTTAAAATATATATATTTATAATATATATTTTTTAATATATATATATATATATATAGCCGAGTCCCCGTGTCCAAATTTTTTGGAATTGCGCCGCACCCGTGTCGCACCCGCACCCATGTGACATAGCCGATATAGTTGTTGGGAAAGGCTCCAACAACTAGAAATATAGCTGTTGGAGATTCCCAACAGCTATATTGACTGCGACAAAACTGCCTTTTACAAAAGTGTGAAAGACAGAATAAAAAAAGAGATCAGTTCTGCCCCTAAAGGGCAGAGCCTATTACATGTACAAAATTACCATTCTGCCTTTAATGGGCAGAGCCTATTACATGTACAAAATTATCACAATACCCCTAAAGGGTATTACCTATTACAAAGGGAAGAAAAATAATTTAAAATTATATAATATATATGAATAAATACTATATATATATATATATATATATATATATATATGAATCAATACATTTTAACAGATTAGAAGATACACAAGACTCTAGAGAAGATCAAACCCCATTGGAGCAGCCACCAAAGCCATATAGAGAACAATTTCATCCCTCAAAAGAAGAAAAATGAAAACGCCTGAAACGCTGGCTTGAAAGGGTAAGATACACAAGACTCAGGAGAAGATCAAACCCCATTGGAGTAGCCACCAATGCCATATAGAGAACAATTTCATCCCTCGAAAGAAGAAAAAAGAAAACTCCTGAATCGCTGGATTGAAAGGGTACACATTAATGCATACTCTATCCAACTGTGCTAGTTGAGAATTTTTCTAGAGAATAGCAATGTGCAATGCAGATAGCCCTGTTCCTTCCCATCCACACGTACACACATATATGGGGGGTAATGTTTGCTACCCTTGTGGGCAAGGAACCCCTTAGTGAAAATTTATAATATTATTATTTATGTTTTATTTTTTTTGGCATATCTGACCATTGAGATGTGATCTACATATTAAGTTTAGTAGAAACTGACCCTTGGATCATGTTTTTCTAATGCATAAATCAGATTTTATGAGGGTTGAAAAATCAATGGCCTACAGAGTACCAAAATTTCAAACCTTGAAAAACATATCTTTATGTTGAAAAACTATAATCCAAGGGTCAATTCTTACTATTTTGACCATGCTGAACACATCCATGAGGTCAGATTTGGTTAAAACAACCTCATCATAAGAGTTCCAACTAGGGGGTTCCTTACCCACGAGGGTAGCAAATGCTATCCCTATATATAAAGTCTTTGATGAGAAAATGTGCACGAGAAAGTTGGTATCAGAAACTCATTAATCAATGCATTATTAAATAATCTGACCATATGGATTATTTTTTCATGGTCCATTTACTTCAAAATATGCCTTAATATGTAAATTTAATATTTAAATATATTTTAAATAAGGATGAAAATGGATGGTTAAACTACATCAAAATATAGAAAAGAAGGCATTCTACATCTAAACTGTTAGATTAAAAACATGGTCTGTACTAAATAAACAATGGTAAAACCATCCGTATGGTCTGATTTACTTGAAAAGCATGAGGTAAGGTTGAATTCGTTCATACCATATGCACGTCTGCATTAGAACACACACACACACACAAAGACAAATACATATTAATTAACTTTGATGTTCAACTGACTGAAATAATCAACACAGCTTTAAAAGCAATTGTAGTTTTGAAAATATATAGGTAAAAAAAGTCAGAATCACGTTTCAAATTCAATTTACTAAAATACACCAAAATCCTCAAAAATCCTCGTTCTATCACTAAAAGTAACTACTATTTTCAAAGCCCTCATTGCTTTTAATGGGGTCTTGGTCGTTCAATTAGTTGAACACTGCAGAAGTTAATATAACTAGAAGTTACACACACTCAGAGTAGAGGGTGATTAGCAGTCACCTTGAAGTACATGGAGGTCCCAAGAAAAAGAAATAAGTACCCCTTGGCTTTCAAGTTGTTCATGAGGTATGTGTGATAAAAGACCAACCAAGCACAACAAAGCCTTTTAGTCTTCTTTTTAGTCTTATTGCCAACAGTTTTCATCATTGAGCATAAGCAATCTCTAACAGTGAAGCAGCCATCATAGGATTCACTGATTTAGGTGTAGCGCTTAGTCCAATTATTTCATTAGACATTCCTACTTTCCCTCTGTATCTTCCAGACCTCATGGGAAAGTGATCCAAGTTTTGTCCAAACCAGGCCCAACAACATATAACATTGCGGTTTGCACATAGGTGAAAATTACCAAACTAGCAAAAACCTCCAATAAGGGAAAAGTAATAACCACAGGGCTTGCAAAACTGAGAATTCAGGCCATTGACTATCTTAATCCAAGAGCACTCCAAGAAGAAATCCAACATGTCCATCAAACCTTTCCTCATACATGATTCTTTCCTCCCAATAATTACCTATTTCCAGGTCCATGGCGAATCTGAACATACATAGCCTTGATCATCTTAATCCACCACTCCCCACCTCAAAATCTAGATGACACTAACATTTAGTCACCATGGCCTT
This sequence comes from Nuphar pumila, assembly GCF_984573655.1. NCBI lineage: Eukaryota > Viridiplantae > Streptophyta > Magnoliopsida > Nymphaeales > Nymphaeaceae > Nuphar > Nuphar pumila. The sequence continues at coordinate 744,187 of NC_143258.1, read as the reverse complement.
GTTAAAAGGAGGCAATATCATCTGATCCCTCAGGAGTCTAATACAATTCCAGAATCCAAAAATGTTAGATGGTGAATATTTCCTGTCCTCAATTAACGGAAAAAAATAAAATATTCATGGTTATCTCAATCTTGATTGTTGTGTCACTGACCAAGCCCTCTGAGCTTGCTGGGGCATGCCAACTCAAAATAGCATTGCAAGTTAACTCCATTCCATCATGGTTGAATAAATCACAAGGAAAAAACGTCATAAGTCAAGCCACAACAGACTAAAAAGACTGAACATGATAAAGTTTGTGAGAGACACTTCTTTAACATTAGGCAGGTTGTGAGTGGAGACTGTCGACTACATGATGCCCTTGTTTAGTTCTTGGTTGCATTTCCAAGAAGTCATAAATAGAGGGGCCTTCAAGTCAACTCCTTAAGATGCCTAACTGCAAACAGATAAATGATTACCCCACCTCTTCTCACCTAGGTAAACCCTCAAGAATGGTTAATGAAGGAAATCCTAACAGACCATTAATTTTCTTCCACAATGATTCCTGCCTTAATGGACCACTTGTACTTGATTAATAGAACAATTAGGATAAGTCGAGGACCCACTCACAAATCATATATTGAGCTCAACTTGCATCAAGATTGCGTTTCATAATTCAAATATAATACATAACAGACTAAGGCCATAAAATCCAACAGGAAAATGTTAAAAGCGGAAATTCAGCACTTATAAGTTATAACAGATCATTTGCTAACCTGCAAAAGTATGTATTACACTCATGGTAAACAAATGCATGTTTTTCATTTGCTGATTGACCAATTAGATTGCTTCCTTGCATTTGTTGACAAGAACAATAAAAGCATGATGGACTATGCTTTTATGCTTATAGCAACTCTAGCATTTCATGTTCACTTGACCATAGAGAAAAGTCTGGCTTTTGTTCGCATATCAGACTATTCATCACTGCTTAGTTCGGTAAAATGTTAAGGACAAATCACCAGCTCTTTTGCTTAGCTATTTATAGTCAAGGCTTCAGGCACAAGAGACTACAAAAGCAAATGAGATAACAGTGACATCAAAGCATACCTCAGCTGACTCCCATTTGAGACTCCACCTGAAGGTAATCTATTGCAGAACAAAAATGAAGTTTATCATAAGGGAAATGCTCACAATAGATAATGGCATGCATACTGAGGTCAATATATGACAGATAAAATGAAAAAACACTGGCATGGTGCTAAGATTTCAAGAAAAGGAAATATGCATGAGGTCAAGAACAAAATAGAGAAGAACTGGAGTGCTAAAACACAACAAGTAATAACCTCCCTCTCTCCCTCCATCATAACTGGGGGGTGGAGTGACCAAACCATCCAGCTATTTCATTCAACCTCCCTCCTAAACTTTAGATATTTTATTTGCACCTGTTTCTATTATATCTTAATTCACTAACTCAGAACATCATTTTGAAATTAAAATTCCTTTGTTGATTTACACTTTCTAGCTCATCATTACAACCCTTTCTTGTGCATTAGACCCTTCAAAAAGCTCCTTTAAACAATGACACGAACCAAAAAAATCCTCCCTCTGCCTCCTCCTCCTCTCTTTCTTCTTCCATCTCATTAATGTTAACTTAAAACTGTTAAAAATTATATATATATATATATATATACCCTCCCCGCACCCAAGTTTTTTTAAAGTGCCTCATTGCTGCATCCGCACCCGCATCTATGTGACATAGGTGAGGGACATTGTTGCCAGAGGTGGGTATGGTTGCTGGTACTGGTATGCATAGGTCTAAATATTTAGGGTATGGCTTCACCTGACAGAGTGATAGTATGTTGTTGCAGGTTCAAAAGATGCTTGCCACAAGTTTCTAATGAAATTGATGGTGTTTATAAAAAGAATTAATACAAGTACTAACAATAATGATACTCGTTATTTAAAAGAATTGCATGATATATTTTTACATAAAGATACTAAATAATTATAGTAGCTATTTTTCATTTAATCTCATCATTCGCTCACTTCAAATGAATAACTCACACTATACAAATTCAATTTAATTACAAGTGGAATAGTTTTACAAGTAGATCAACTATGGAAGCTATACATCTTCTTAGACAACTTATTGAAAGATATAGAGAGAGGAACAAAGATTTGCATATGGTTTTTATTGATTTAGAGAAGGCATACGATAGAGTACCTAGGGACGTTCTCTGGTGGACAATGATGAAGAAAGGTGTTTCTCTCAAGTACATTAGTATAATTAAAGATATGTATGAAGGAGTAGTAACCAATGTCCGCACTTGTGGAGGGGTGACAACCAATTTTCCGATAACGGTTGGGTTACATCAAGGATCTGCTTTAAGCCCTTTCCTATTTGCGATAGTGATGGATGAGCTTACGAGATCAATTCAAGAAAATGTACCGTGGTGTATGTTGTTTGCTGATGATATTGTTTTGATTGATGAGTCTAGAGCTGGGGTTAATGCTAAGTTAGAATTATGGAGACAGACATTGGAAGCTAGAGGTTTTAAGTTGAGTAAGAGTAAGACTGAATATATGGAATGTCGGTTTAGTAAGCAACGAAGTAGTGATGGGAGTGTAGTGAAGCTTGGTGAGCAAGATATACCGGTGAATGATTATTTCAAATATTTGGGATCCATCATTCAAAAGTATGGAGAAATTGATGGAGATGTAAATCATAGGATAAAGGTTGGGTGGATGAAATGGAAAAGTGCTACTGGAGTGCTGTGCGATCGTAGAATGCCATTGCGGTTGAAGGGAAAGTTTTATAGGACGACTATTAGACCCACTTTACTATATGGTACGGAATGTTGGGCTGCCAAGAGACATCATATTCAAAAAATGAGTGTAGCTGAGATGCGGATGCTTAGATGGATGTGTGGAAATACAATAAAAGATAAGATTCAGAACGAAGAAATACGTAAGAAGGTAGGTGTTGCACCCATTGAAAATAAGATGCGAGAGAATCGTTTACGGTGGTTTGGACATATTCGGCGAAGGCCTAATGATGCTCCAGTTAGAAGGTTGGAGAAATGGGAAAATATATTAGTTAAAAGAGGTCGGGGTAGGCCTAGGAAGACTTGGATGGAGATGATAGGAAAGGATATGAATGCTTTGAACCTCACCGAGGACATGGTGTTGGATAGAAATGATTGGAGGAAAAGGATTCATGTGGAAGACCCAAAATGAATTTCTTTTTTGGTTCATATCGCTGACCCCAATTGTTTTGGGATGAAGGCGTAGTTGTTGTTGTTGTTGTTGTTGTTGTTGTTGGAATAGTTTGCAATTTCATGCTAAAAATAATAAGATGAGCATTTTGGTATATACATATTTTGATAAATAATGAGCATGTCTTGAAGTTGATACTTTTGAAGTGACTCATGTTTCTTTTGTTTAGGATTGTAATCATATTTTTCAATGGCAATAGCCAATAGGTCATTTCATCATCATTGCATAACATAATGAATTCTAATTATATATATATTCTTAATTAAATGCAAATGCAAATGCAAATGCAAATGCAAAGAGTTTCTTTAGTATTTGGTACTCCTATTGTTTATGCATCAAGTTTTGTACCAGTACTTGGTACCATAAGCCTAGCAGTAAACAAGGGAATTTCGAGCACCAATTTAACTTGGATGAGGATTAAGGAATTGCCCTTATGTCTGAAAATCAGTTCAGGACAATTTTCAGTATTTATATCTTTGACATGTGATATGTGTAGGATTCTTCTCAGAATCATGTATATTTTTACTTCACTTTAAAGTTGTAAATGATGTAAGATGCATCTTATGAAATGTAGCTTTTCACTCAACTTTCTGAACAACAATTCTTGCAATATTTATGATCAACCTTAGAAAAGTTTTCAGTTTTTTTTTATTGCTTTTAACTTTCCTTTACCAAATTTGTAATTAAATTGTTTATATATTCACTAATACTTTGCATGCTAACACTGATATACAACAGCCCTGATATTTTCAAGATACAGTTTTGTCCATAGATGTCTACAGTTACAGTCCAAGTGTTGACTTTTTGTGTATGTGATCTATCCTGTCTGCATGAATGCAAGAATTACATAATGAAATAACACTTATTAAAGTTGATGTGGGGTTATATTGGTGCAAAATATCATTCATTACAACCTTTTAGAAAAATGAGGAGAAGGAAGAAGAAGAAAAAGAGGAAGAGGATGAGGAGTTGGAGAAGGAAGAAGAAGAAAAAAGAGAGGAGGAGGAGGAGGCGGAGGAAGAGAGAGAGTGAGAGACGTACCTATTTCACCTCGCTGTCACGGTCAGAGGGGGGGGGGGGGCGATCATGCCCTAAACCCTTCCCCCAAAATTTGTTTTTTTTTTAAATTGGACAAAAATGGAATCAGTCAAAGTTGACCGAGTCCATTTTAGACAAATAAAACCTTGGGTGTGGGTTGACCGCACCCATGGGTATTTGACCTCACCCGCATCGCATCACATCAACGCAGGTGAGGCGGCCTTTTAAACGAGTCCATGTGACATAGGCCCTCACATATCCTGAAAGATTCACCACAATAATGTTAAGAACTAAAGGCTATTTTGGAAGTCTTATTGCCACAGTCAAGAATATAAGAATCAAGGTCCTCGCTTTCATAGAGTCAACAGTAGCATATTTCATTAGCAAGTCCAGTATCATACAATGGCATTCTCCAAGTACTAAAATCGCACCAGCGAATCAGGTTGAGAAAATGCATTAAAATTGGAGCACTGACTAGAAATGATTTGCACAAACAAGAGACAAATAAGACAATTCCCGCTGCATAATGATTGCCCCCGATCCAGCATGAACAAATTAACAGCACCAGGAAATCAGGTTGGGAAAAAATAATTGGAACACCAAATAGGACAAATTTGAGACACAAAATCTAATAGAAAACCCTCACATCCTGGGTTTCAGTGGTACATGGGAATTTATAGCATTGCTGACTATATCAAACATACATAGGTGGTGGTGAAACACCTGTTGGACTCAACCAGGGAGGGGGTTCGGCAACAGCCTTTGAATGCTGCATGATGCGATTTTCTCGTGATGCACTTGCTGAGAAAATCTGTTTCCTATTTTCATGAGCCTTTAAATTCTGCAGGAAAAACAAAATCTTCTTAGAAACTTCTTATCATTAAATGGCATTTTCAGACCATCAAAGTCCGTAGCAAAATACCAACCCCTGTCCTTGCAGTCAATACATCCTTAAACTGCTTCGTGGTCCCCATAAGTCTATTTTTCAAATAATCACAAATAGTTGTTGAGTGGACAATGCTATCCTTGGAAAAATTACCATCAGATGCTTCAAAATTTTGAAGGGCTTGCAATTCAGAAACGGCTAGATTTAATGCACCAATGTCACTTTTTATCAAAGCAGTGAGCTCTTGTATCGCCAAAGCTGGATCATTGAACATGGATGAACTTTTTGCCACTGAAAATTGAAATAAATGTTCTCAGGAGCTAAATCAGTGGTGGAGTTCAATATCATGGCAAAAGTAAAGTGTGAACTTCGATTTCCATGGAAGAGAAAAAGTTATTATAACATAGAAAAGCACCCAAATCTCATCCCTAGGTTATTATAGCTATTGCTTAAGCAGCATGCCTACCAGAAAAAAGAAAAACAGAGTTCTGCTTCATATGATCTGCCTAACATATAATGAAGAATATTCTGAGTATTTATAATTCGATCATAATGATACCTAACATGAAGCTTATTGGACTCTTCATAGAGAGCAATAAACTGTAACAGAACAACAGGTTAACATAAATCAAGACAAGAGAGCACACCATAAGAATCGTTTTGCACTCGAATATATCAACCACAAGCAACAAATGAATAACTTCTATGCATACTCAATTTACATTATCCAGCCGCTAACCAGAAGTAGCAAATCATTTTATATTTCACCGAACACAGTCCTCAAAGAAATCGTTTAGGTGAAGAACGCAACGTGCCTAAGAATAAGAACATATATAAAAATATGCCTCATTTCTGAATGAGATCAACAGCCAATATTTTACAATAAGAAGAACATGACGTTAAAAGACAAATTTGATCGTAATTTCTTGATGTATACATGGAAGGCCCCTTAAGAAAGACCTCACTGGAAAATTGTATACAAGAAGATCACGCATTTGATACAAAGATCGGCGCATGGACAGCCTAAATATCGAAAGAAGGGAAATATCAATCAAAGTTTCTGATTTTCGATAGAAATCGAATCCGAATTACAAAATTCAGGCTTGCATCAATATTTCTGCAGCAGGCCAATGGTAGTTTCCTAAAGAAAACCCAATTCAAAGCGGAATTTGATCAAAATTCTGGTTAAACTGGAAATTCCCACAATTACAGCCTTTGAATATATTGAAAAAAAAAGAAACTCCACAAGAGAAAAGCATATAGATCACGTTCTCGCGATACTTGTACAAAATTTGCGACCAAAACCCTATAGTAGGACCGAATCCGGAGAAGCACTCACGTCTCGCGAGACGGGCGATCTTCTGAGACGCCTCGTGGATTCCCAACCCGATCCTGGACGCCTTCTTGTTGAACTCCGATCGAGAGGTGTTGGAGGACGGAGACGGCTCGGAATTGCTCCGAGACGGATCGACGGATGAGCCGCTGAGGCGACCTTCGGTCCTCATGAGGCTCTCGGACAGGGAAAGGAATTCCGACGTCCGATCTCGATACGAAGAAATCCCAGCCGATGCCATCGATCTCCCAGAGCAAAAATAAAAAAAAACAGGAAAGCGAGAGAGAGAGAGAGAGAGAGAGGGGAAATTAGGGCTGGAGAGGAGACGCCTGGGCCTGGCTCTCTCGCTCAGCCTCACATTCGGTCGATCTGAAATCTGCGATTCCTTCCGAAAGGAAGAATTGGGAAGTTCTAAAATGACGCCAATACCGACTTCCAAACGCGGCTTCTTGTCGTCTTCATTTTCCTACAGCGGGAAAACAGCTAGTCGGTGCGGTTAGGGTCGGGTTTGGTTTGAGTGTGTGCCCAAACCCGATCAAATCGGTTTCTGGCCGGTTGCCCCTGCTGGCTGCAAACGGATCGGGAACGGACAGTATCCTGCCTGATCGGGATCTGAATACGAATTTTGTGAAGTCAATCCGAATCCCCAACAACAACAAGATTCGATGATGGAAGATTGAATTCGGATCCAACATATATATGGTGATACTGGATGGATCTAGTAAATATCAAGTTTTTTTTTGTTTTGTTTTTTTTAAGTACTACTATACATACTTCGAATCCAGGTTCAACTTTACCTCATTGGATCTGATTCTCATCCATTCAAATTCAGACATGCTGCTTGCATTTGAGATTCGGATCCGTCTGTCTTCACTCTATCACGAGGCAGTCTGTGGGATTCACTCTCTCCATCTCTTCCCACTCCTTGGTTGCTGCCCCCCACCCCTCACTCAAACCCACCTTCCCGGTATACTCTCTCTCTCTCTCTCTCTCAATTCATTCGAAGTATTGCTGGTACCTTTGTTGTTGGGTGTTCGTTAGTTTATTGTGGTCGCGGAGATAAGAAGACCGCCAAAGGGAAGCGTTTCAGGCACTCTTTTGGCAATGCGAGTTTGCTTTCTTTCCCACCTTCGCAAACTCGAGGATTTTTCTTTCGCTTGATTTTGAGTGTTTTCACTCTGTGTGTTTTGAATTGTAATTGGTGCTAGAATTGATGGGAATTTTGGTAGATGAATTGAGGGTTTTGTGGTGATGTGTCAGGCGAGACCCAGGAACAAGAAGAAAGGGAGAGGACCTCCCAGGCCACTCTCTCTCTCTCTCTCTCTCTCTCTCTCTCTCTCTGTTTCTTTCGGCTCAAAAAAAATTCTTTCGGCTCTCTCTCTCTCTCTGCTTGGCGGTGGGCACAGTGAGGCTCTAATCACCGTTTTGGTAAGTTTTGCCAAAAAATATTGGTGTTTAAAACCGTTAATTTGGATTCGAGATACGCCTTAGCACCTCTCTCTCTCTCTCTCTACTTGTCGGTGGGCAGAGAGAGAGAGGCCCTAATCCCCATTTTGGTAAGTGTTTAGCAAAAAATATTTGGGTTTTAAAACAGTTAATTTTCATCCAAGATACCTCTTACTACGTTATGGAAGGCAAGGCTACCTTCCATAACAGTGCTCCCTTGACGAGCACGTTTCCAACGGCATACTATATTATCTAAGTACCACTACCACACTGTTTCTGTTCAACCACATCCTCCTCTCCCTTCCTCTTCTTTAACACCGTAATTCTTCTTATTCTTCTTTCTCACTCTCACTCCACAGACATAAAATAAGATAAAACTCTCCATCCTCCATTATCAACAGTGACACCATTGTTATGGTGAACAAAGAATCGAGGCACAGAATGGGCCGTCAGAGGATTGAAATAAAGAGGATCCAGAACAAAGACAGCCGTCAGGTTTGCTTTTCCAAGCGCCGGAACGGCCTCATGAAGAAAGCCAGCGATCTTTGCATCCTCTGTGGCGCTGAGGTCGCCGTCCTCGTCTTCTCCCCCGGCGGCAAGTCCTATTCCTTCGGAAGCCCCTCCGTCGACTCCGTAATCCGCCGCTTCCTCGGCCTCTCGACGCCGGCTGTAGAGCCGGACAGGACCGACCTGTCCGGAGCCATGAGAGAGCTCAACCGGCTGCATGACGAGCTCCTCCAGCAGCTCGAAGCGGAGAGGAAGCACCGGGAGGTCCTGCAGAAGCAGCACGAGAAGGCTTGCCAGGCGCAGGACATGGCCTGCTGGGATGTGGATGTGGATGAGCTCAACGATCTCCAACTGCAACACCTTCTGCTGGCCTTGCAGGAGCTGAGATCGACGTTGCAGAGCCGTGCCGAAGAGCTCATACTCAAGATGCCTGGGCATGTCTGCATGGGCGTGGGATTCGATCCCAGCCATTCTTCTTCTTCTGTTCCTGCTTCTTCCTTCATGGGTGGCTATGATTTTATCACTAACAGTGACAGCACTTTGTTCGTTCCAATGACCAATAACGGGGGCTTCGTCGCCGGTGATCTTTGTCATAGCCAGATGCATGGTGGGAGTTATTTCTCTAACAATCAAGATGATAGCCAGATGCATGGTGGGAGTTATTTCTCTAACAATCAAGATGATAGCCAGATGCATGGTGGGAGTTACTTCTCTAACAATCAAGATGATAGCCAGGTGCATGGTGGGAGTTATTTCTCTAACAATCAAGATGATAGCCAGATGCATGGTGGGAGTTACTTCTCTAACAATCAAGATGATAGCCAGATGCATGGTGAGAGTTACTTCTCTAACAATCAAGATGATAGCCAGATGCATGGTGGAAGTTATTTCTCTAACAATCAAGATGACCTCTATACCGTTGCTCTGACCAACTTAGGCTATGAGATCAAGTATGGGTTTTAGCTTTCTGTCCTTTTTTTTTTAGTTCCTTTCTTCGTTTATTTTTTCCGCCTCTCCACTAGTTATTGCTTACATAGTGGACTTCTTACATAGTGGACTTCTTACACTAGCAGTCGGTTTATTTCATGGTCAGCGATGCTGAATTGTCATGAATGAGGAAGACTCTATGAGATTTGCTTTAGATTCTTTTTGTTGATATGGAAAGATAGAAATTCATATAAAAAATAGTCAAGGCTAGAAATAACGCATGGTGATCATCAGTTAGTTGTAAACAGTCTGTCGTGAATATAACGAATCCATGGTGGTTGTCCTTAGAAACAGAAAACTCATGTTATTTGGACACCTTATTTGGAGACCTCATTGTAATTTGGACTGTCTTTTAAAAATGTGATTCACCATATGACTCTTAGTAAGCTATCTTAAACATGTTGTGGGTTGTGTAGGAATAAAGCGCACAATTTTGATATCTTAGCTTCTCTCTATCATCAGACTCTCAATGTTACTGTTTCCTACGTACAGGCTCTTAGCATTTTCTAGATATTCATTTCCTGTGAAATCTTGCACTGCACCTGCAAAAGTTCTAGATAATTGTAAAAGCTAAAGGTGGTGACAACTCGTTCTTGACCCATAACATTTTGCAACTTTTCTCCTTCTTATATTCTTTTATTGAATTTATTTGATCGGACTTGGCACCTCAGAGCTCTGTTCTTAAAGAAGAAAAATAAGAACACTGGAGAGTTGAAGCGAAACTACTGATATATAAGTGGGGCTTGCTTTGTTTAATGAGTTGTTTATGTCAATTCATTCTTGTTACTTCTTGGGCCTATGCAGCTCTGAACTCGTATATAGTGTATGTTTGCCATTGATATAATGTTCCAACTTTTATAGTAGCCAAACTCATCCTCATCAATTACTCAAGATTAAGTTCCTCAGTAAATCGTAATTAATCAAGACAAAATCAGTTGACTGCTTGAGTCAAACTTCTCGTCCAATCATGGTTAATCGGCAAAATCATGAATATCATATTAAAAATTATAAAAACTAGACTAAAAATATAAACAGATAAGAGAATGTGTCAATGTGCTGTAAAACTTGGTGGTATGTATGTTTAAGTACATAACAATTAAATGTAATAAAATATTATGTATAGTAAAATGCTAAATGAAATTTTAAACAAATATATCATCCACTTGTTTAGAAAATGATTGGTTTTACTTTACTATTGAACTTATTGGATTGATACGATTGAATGGACATAAATTATTATTCTTTTTACATTTACATTTATTTATTTATTTATTATTTTTTTGTACTAATTATGCCTCTCAAACTATTGATAAATTGCAAATAATTATAATTTTTAACACAAAAAAATAAATCATTTAATTATTACATTTCGATTGATGTGAGGACATTCTTCACATGGTAGCGCGCAAACCGAACCTCAGGAGATTCGCAAGCTCAAAGGGTAAAAATATCCTGGGGATAATGAAAATTTTGGAGCATTTTGAAAAACATGTCATTTTGCAGACAGTACGGTCATTTTCCGAAAAAACAAACTAACAGAATTCCAAAGAATCAAAACACTCCTCGATTTACAATCCTCTGTGTGATCCCAACTGCAAGGCTTATCTTGCAGCCACACAACTTCAGTCCTGGAACCCAAAGGAAAGAATAAAAGAGCTCCAGTATCGATCGTAAGCCCCTGTTCCACGATGACCAACTGATCACGTTAAATCCAAACATTGAATCCAATTGCCTGCGACCTTCCAACACATCCCTAAGCCATCTGAGCCAGATAGGATTAGAAGATGCCACAGAGACAGGGATGGAACTGGAATTCACATTCTAACAGTCTGTCAAAGATGGGAAGCTCTGGGAAAATAAGATCCTTATAAAAAACTTTCACCCCAGCTCTCAGAAAAAAACCACTAGCATCCCTTGGACTGTAAGCAATCTTCACTCCCACTTTCTGAGAGTAGGAGAGAACAGCTGTATGTGCAAGGCTTGTATCCCGACAGGAGGCCAACAAAGAAGGAAAAACACCCACCTTGGACCAAATTTTAAAACTACAAAACTCATCTTCCTGTCACTGTATTTTACCAAAAACATCCAAGCAGGAGTTCCAAACAATATGCTCAGCCTTGCTGATTGAGCACTCTTCCACATCATGACAGATACGATTACTGATCCACCACAGCCTCTGAACAATAATATGAAAAGCAAGCCTCCAACAAACAGTCATCCAATCAATCCGAAAAGACTATGTGAACCACCGTTGAAGAACTTGGATGAGATTCATATCATGAGGCCACCTCCTTTTAAATTTGCTCAAAAAAAAGTTCCATACCTGCTTACTGATCAGAGGACATGATAAGAGAATATGAGAACATGTTTCTTCATCATTTCTGCAAATGTAAGAACTTGGCAAAGACGCTCCAAGGCGTTTAACTCTTTGCTGAGTAATGAGCTTATCTTCACAAGCCAAAAAATACAGTCCAAGCTGCACCGGAAACTCATCTTTGTTTCCAAATGAGTCTGTACCAATTCTGAGCAGGATGTTTTGTTTCTTCCTAACTTGGTTCCAAAGAACACTCCTTCTAATAGTGGTGGAGGCCAACCCATCCCAACAAAGTTGATCAGATTATGTAAATAGAAAGCTCAGAAGAGAAGCAATAAGCTGTATGACAGTATAAAATAAGAGTTGAGAACCTGCAGCACAGTCACCTGACGTAGGGAGCAGACCATGTTTTGATAATTTGCAAATATCACTTCAAGCGTGATAGTCTGATAAGTTATAAAGGCTGTAATCTTTTAGCATGACTGCTCCACTTGTGCTTTTGTATAAAAATGTTATGTTAAAATTCTTGTTTGTTCGTGAGGCAAGGTGGAGCTGGCCTACCATAAATTTCAAGGCTAAGAAGGGTGTGACTCTTCCCATCCTCCAGTTACCGACAATGCCATCACTCTGAATGCTTGCCTAGGGATGCACAAGAGCAGAGTTAGAGCCAAGACAGGGCTGTTCGAACTCTGCTCGTTTCAAAATGTTCTCGTTTAAGCTCGGTGGCTTGAACTCGGAGCCGAGCTTCAACGGCATTGTTCATGCTCGGTTCAGTTCCGAGCTCGAGCCAAGCCTAGCTTGAACAGCATTCTAAAAAGACATATACAAGGAGAAGGTGGGATTCAATCCCTGACCTCCCTAATCATTGCCACCACTGCGCCAAACCATGTTTGTTGCTTACTGTGACACAAAAAAGTAAACAAATACTAAAACCACGAGAGGGTGGTGTATGTTCCCCCCCCGATGATTCACTGAATCCCACGTCTGTGTTCGGGGCTTTGAATGAGCACCACGTATACAAGCACATGGGGCTCGTATTCCTGTGTATGTTGACATAACTTTGCATCGGACTCTAGTGTTGTTGCAAAGACTTAAGTACCCTTTCTTGCTATTCTTCTCATAAAGTGATGGTTTGAGAAAATGACAAAAAAGCCTTTCATTCAAAAAAGAAAAAACAAACAGTTCAAAAAAAGGACAAACATGTCCTCCATCCAGAAAGTCGAAGATGATGTTGACTCTTTAAAGACTTCTTCTTCTTTCTCCGTAAAACATTGTAAAACCCTCTCTCTCTCTAGAGAAGAAATCAATGGAGGATTCTTGAAAAGACTTAAGTGCCCCAAAGATGATTATTTAAGACCCAGTCTTTGCACTGCAGGATTATCCGAGAAAGAAATCTCCCCTGGAGGAGGCCATGAACATCAACCCTCTGACTCCCTTCTCTTTCTGCTTCTGTGCACATCCAACAGAAGATCCTACATTGCTTCATCAAGCACCGACTGACCTGCACATTGACTCTTGTGGAGCCTGATTTAGAGTTTTTGCCCTTACAGGAGGGGGGTTTGGGGGCTCCTCCCAGCGTGGGTAGCATCATTCAACTTGAAGAGTTGTGGAGTCTGATTCAAAGTTTTTACCCATTCATATTTTAAGGCATTAGATCTCATGTTTGAACATCCACGCATGTGCAATTTGCTTTCATCATATTCAGTTGCTTTCTAGATTATACTTTGAATTCTGGTGCATTTTAAATTTATCAATTTGTATGTAACCAGAGCTTATTTTAATCTGAATTTTTTACTGCAACTTTATGCATATGTCTTCATGCTCTCCACCAAAAATCAAATCATTCTGAGTTTGTTTGACCCACTTTAAAAATCGAGATTCAAAACTTGTTATTTTGCACCGTCAGGATTTTAGCAGAATCAGGACCAACTTGCGGGAGTGATTTCTCCCTAACCAGAGATGACCTTTCCAATCCATAAAAAAAGTTGTTTTTTAAATTGAATGTAGTTTGTTCATACCAAATTTCAGCGATTTTTATGGTGTTTTCATACCCGTTTTGGGTCAAAAACCATAACCCTGTCACCTTGTGTCATTTTAACGGCTCAGATTTTGATCCATTTTGTTTGAATTTTATTTCCCTAATGGAAGATCATTTTTCAATTCTGTAAAACGGGTTCTCTTTGTTTATGTGTCTAGTTCATCCCTGTAAATTTTTAGAATTTTTTATGGTCAATTACTATTTTATTTTGATTAAATACCAGAACCTTGTATCCAGATTTTATAAATATTCTAATTTTGGCCCCCATATCATGACTGTTGTAGTACTTATTCAACAAATCGTTATTTGATTGACAATATTCTTCAGCAAATTATTGTTATAATTTTTTTGGGTCTCTAATGAGTCCCTACTATGATTTGTAGTATTTTTGGGTCTCCAACGAGTCTCACAATGATTTATAGTGTTGTTCGGTCTTTTAACTATGATTTATAGTGCTTTGGGGTCTCCAACAAGCCCCACAACGATTTGTAGTGTTTTTCGGTCTTTTAATTATAATTTATAGTGTTTTCGGGTCTCTAACGAGACCCACAGCGATTTATAGTGTTGCTGGACCTCGCTATAACGATTTGTAATGTTTCTCGCTAAACACTACAGCGATTTGTGATATAAATCGCTATCCGAATCAGGACCAACTTGTCAGGGTCATATCTCCCTAATCAGAGATCGGATTTCAAATCCGTAAAAACTGGTGTCTTCGTTATGAAGTCTAGTTTATTCCTGTAAATGTTCAGCGATTTCTATGGTCATTTGATACCTCATTTAGATCGAAAACCAGACCCCTATCAGTCTGCCTTATTTGAGTGACATAGGTTTTTATTTCATTTTGTAAGAGTCATATCTCTGTAACGGAAGATCATTTTCCAAATCCGTAAAAAGGGTTTTCTTACTCTATATGTCTAGTTTATATCTGGAAAGTTTTATAACTTTTTATGCTCATTTGATATTTCAAACGTGTTAAAAATCAAGACATGTCTCCAACAAGTTATAATTAACTTCCATCCACTCACTTAAAACAGAATAATAACATGTCTCGATTTTTAACACGTTTGAAATATCAAATGAGCATAAAAAGTTATAAAACTTTCCAGATATAAACTAGACATATAGAGTAAGAAAACCCTTTTTACGGATTTGGAAAATGATCTTCCGTTACAGATATATGACTCTTACAAAATGAAATAAAAACCTATGTCACTCAAATAAGGCAGACTGATAGGGGTCTGGTTTTTGATCTAAATGGGGTATCAAATGACCATAGAAATCGCTGAACATTTACAGGAATAAACTAGACTTCATAACGAAGACACCAGTTTTTACGGATTTGAAATCCGATCTCTGATTAGGGAGATATGGCCCTCACAAGTTGGTCTTGATTCGGATAGCGATTTATATCACAAATCGCTGTAGTGTTTAGCGAGAAACACTACAAATCGCTATAGCGAGGTCCAGCAACACTATAAATCGCTGTGGATCTCGTTAGAGACCCGAAAACACTATAAATCATAATTAAAAGACCGAAAAACACTACAAATCGTTGTGGGGCTCGTTGGAGACCCCAAAGCACTATAAATCATAGTTAAAAGACCGAACAACACTATAAATCATTGTGAGGCTCGTTGGAGACCCAAAAATACTACAAATCATAGTAGGGACTCATTAGAGACCCCAAAAAATCATAACAATAATTTGCTGAAGAATATTGCCAATCAAATAACGATTTGTTGAAGAAGTGCTACAACAGTCATGATATGGGGGCCAAAATTAGAACATTTATAAAATCTGGATACAAGGTTCTGGTATTTAATCAAAATAAAATAGTAATTGACCATGAAAAATTCTAAAAATTTACAGAGATGAACTAGACACATAAACGAAGAGAACCCGTTTTACATAATTGAAAAATGATCTCTCATTAGGGAAATAAAATTCAAACAAAATGGATCAAAATCTGAGCCATTAAAATGACACAGGGTTATGGTTTTCGACCCAAAACTGGTATGAAAACACCATAGAAATCGCTGAAATTTGGTATAAACAAACTACATTCAATTTAGAAAACAACCTTTTTTACGGATCGGAAAAATCATCTCTGGTTAGGGAGAAATCACTCCCGCAAGTTGGTCCTGATTCTGCTAAAATCCTGACGGTGCAAAATAACAAGTTTTGAATCTCGATTTTTAAAGTGGGTCAAACAAACTCAGAATGATCTGATTTTTGGTGGAGAGCATGAAGACATATGCATGAAGTTAAAGTAAAAAAATCAGATTAAAATGAGCTCTAGTTACATACAAATCGATAAATCTAAAATGCACCAGAATTCAAAGTATAATCTAGAAAGCAACTGAACATGATGAAAGCAAACTGTACATGCGTGGATGTTCAAACATGAGATCTAATACTTTAAAATATGAATGAGTAAAAACTTTGAATCACACTCCACAACTTTTCAAGTTGAATGATGTTACCCACGCTGGGAGGAGCCCCCAAACCCCCCTCTTGTAAGGGCAAAAACTCTAAATCAGGCTTCACAACTCATCAAGTTGAACGATGCTACAGTTAGTGTGCAGGTCAGTCGATGTTTGATGGAGAAATGTTGGATCGTTTGTTGGATGTGCACATAAGTAGAGAGAGAAGGGAGAGAGAGTGAGATGATTGATGTTCATGGCCTTCTCCAGGGGGAACTCTTTGCCTCCCTTGATTTCTTCTCTAGAGAGAGAGGGTTTTACAGTGTTTTACGGAGAAGGAAGAAGAAGAAGATGATGATGAAAAGTTTAAACTGGCATTTTTGATGGCTCAAATTTGTTTCGTCGGATGACCATCGGGAGGAGCTTTCAAACCCTTCTCCTGTAAGGGCAAAAACTCTGAATCAGGCTCCACAACAAATCAAGTTGAACGATGCTATTCACATTGGGAGGAGCCCCCAAACCCTCCTCCTATAAGGGTAAAAACTGTGAATCAGACTCCACAACTCATCAAGTTGAATGATGCTACCCACGCTGGGAGGAGCCCTAAGACCCCCCTTTTCTGTAAGGGTAAAAACTTTGAATCAGACTCCACAAGTTTTCAAGTTGAATGATGCTACCCACGTTGGGAGGAGCCCCCAGACCCCTCTCCTATAAGGGTAAAAACTCTGAATCAGGATCTACAACTCATTTAGTTGAATGATGTTACCCACGCTGGGATGAACCCCCAAACCCTCCTCCTGTAAGGGTAAAAACTCTGAATCAGGCTCCACAACAGTCAATGTGCAGGTCAGCCGGTGCTTGATGGAGCAATGTAAGATCTTCTGTTGGATGTGCATAGAAGCATAAATAGAAAGGAGAGTGTGTGTGAAAGGGTTGATGTTCATGTCCTCCTCCAGGGGAGATTTCTTTCTCAGATAATCCTGCAGTGCAGAGACTGGGTCTTAAATAATCATCTTCGGGCACTTAAGTCTTTACAACCACTCCTTTTCAAGAATCGTCATTTTTTTTGGCACCAATGGAGGAGAGGGTACTTAAGTCTTTGCAATCGCATCAAACTCCAACGCTAATTAATACTGACAAACATGGGGATACGAGACACACATGCTTACATACGTGGTGCTCTTTGGGACCCCGAGCATGAGATGTAGCTAACTGCCCTGTTCGGGGGGGGGGAACATAAAACCTGCTTTGTAAAACCACTATATTAGCGTCCCTAATGCCCTACCTAGTAAGCTAACAGTAACTCTTAAGAATTAAATTGAAAACATATTACATGTATTTTATTCGAGCCTAGTCAAGCTTTCTGAGCTTAATCGAGTTCAACAACTTGATCAAGCTTGGCTCATTAATTTATGTTCGGCTCGTTTATGCACACTGAGCCTGGACTTGTGTTAAAGCTCATTTATATTCACGGATGAGCTCGGACTGAGCTTAAACAAGTCAAGACTGAGTCGAGCTCGAGCTAGCTTAGCTTGTTGTGCACCTCTATACTCGCCTACATGTTTCATCGAAACCCAACCATCACTTTGGATGCCAACAATCAAAAGGAATGCACTCGAAACAAAAGCAAAACAAGCACCTTGCTCATGCACTTAGATTCTCGACCTTTAAAAACTTAGCTAGACAGGCCCAAGCGGTTTAGCACAGTGGAGGAGACCTTTGATGCTCAACCAAGGTTGGTCGACTCTCCAAGGGCAAACGGATCGAGAGGGTAGTTTTTCCGTTTTTCGTGAACGATGCATCGGAGATAGGCTCAAACAATGCATTAAAACTCTACTTTTAAAAGCATTTATTCACCCACATCAACAGGAACTCTTCATAGAGAATTCTGGATCTGGATATGTTAAGTCGGATTGTTTTTGGATTCAGATCAGTATTTTAAGATGGATCAGATTCGGATTCAGATCAATGCCTAATCCAATTATATTTCTTTTTCGCATGTAAATTGTTTGTTTTTTTATTTATTTTTAAATATTACTATACATATTTCAAATCCAGGTTCAACTTTACCACATTGGATCTGATTAGCATCCATTCAGACTCAGACATGGTTCTTGCATTTGGGATTCGGATCTCCGCAAGAAAATCCCGCGAACCCGATCCGTTTGCAGGGGATGGAGAGCCATATTAGAGGGACGGGAGGACTGCTGCTCACTCTTATCCTGTCCGGTTAGGGGAGAGGCTAAGGGGTGCGTGTGGCGACGCAGAGAGATGGCGCTAACGCTCGTCGGAAACCTTCTTCCTATGCTCACCCATCGCCATAATCCCGATGCTCTGTCTTCACTCTCTATCACGAGGCAGTCTGTGGGATTCCCTCTCTCCATATCTTCCCACTCTCCCCTCTCCTTGGTTGCTGCCCCCCTCACTCAAACCCACCTTCCCGGTATACTCTCTCTCTTTCTCTCTCTCTCAGTTGATTCTAAGTATTGATGGTACCTTTGTTGTTGGGTGTTCGTTAGTTTATTGTGGTCGCGGAGATAAGAAGACCGCCAAAGGGAAGCGTTTCAGGCACTCTTTTGGCAATGTGAGTTTGCTTTCTTTCCCACTTTCGCAAACTCGGGGATTTTTCTTTCGCTTGATTTTGATTGTTTTCACTCTGCGTGTTTTGAATTGTAATTGGTGATAGAATTGAGGGGAAATTTGGTAGATGAATTGAGGGTTTTGTGGTGATGTGTCAGGCGAGACCCAGGAACAAGAAGAAAGGGAGAGGTCCTCCTAGGCCGCCCACTTCGCCTTCCCCGCCGAGGAAGGATCGCTTCGATGATGGAGAGATCGTTAAGATTGAATTGAACGAGTCTTTGTTCTCTAGCTAGAAATCCACTCTGTTTGTTGCCCTAATTACGCACTCTCTTTTGCATTGTCTCTTCAGGGACTTGTTGTAAACCGTTACATGATGTTCTATTGATGTTCCCTTTTGTTTATCAAATAGTATTAGTTTATCATTGTTTAAGAATTTCGGTTTTCATTGGGATTTTGGTTTTCTGTGGAAATTATATCCTGATGCAAGTACGGGCTGTAGAAGTTATATATATATATATATATATATATATATATATATATATATATATATATATAATACGTATGCATGCACATATGGTTCAACTGTGTCACTCTTTGTGAATCTTTGCATCTTTGCTCTAATCTCAACTGATATTTATTATTTCTGTCCCCTTTATGATAGCTTTAGTAGAATGTTCCAAAGGAATTTGGAAATATATAGCACATGAAAACTTTGGGAGAGGGTGATTGAGTCCAGGTTGAGGAAGGTTGTCATGATATCGGAGAATCAATTTGGTTTTATGCCTGGAAGATCAACTATGGAAGCTATATATCTTCTTAGACAGCTTATTGAGAGATATGGAGAGAGGAACAAAGATTTGCATATGGTTTTTATTGATTTGGAGAAGGCATACGATAGAGTACCTAGGGACGTTCTCTGGTGGACAATGATGAAGAAAGGTGTTTCTCTCAAGTACATTAGTATAATTAAAGATATGTATGAAGGAGTAGTAACCAATGTCCGCACTTATGGAGGGGTGACAACTAATTTTCCTATAACGGTTGGGTTACATCAAGGATCTACTTTAAGCCTTTTCTTATTTGTTATAGTGATGGATGAGCTTACGAGATCAATTCAAGAAAATGTGCCGTGGTGTATGTTGTTTGTTGATGATATTGTTTTGATTGATGAGTCTAGAGCTGGGGTTAATGCTAAGTTAGAATTATGGAGACAAACATTGGAAGCAAGAGGTTTTAAGTTGAGTAAGAGTAAGACAAAATATATGGAATGTCAGTTTAGTAAGCAACGAAGTAGTGATGGGAGTGTAGTGAAGCTTGGTGAGCAAGAAATACCGGTAGATGATTGTTTCAAATATTTAGGATCTATCATTCAAAAGTATGGAGAAATTGATGGATATGTAAATCATAGGATAAAGGTTGGGTGGATGAAATGGAAAAGTGCAACTGGAGTGTTGTGCGATCGTAGAATGCCATTGCGGTTGAAGGAAAAGTTTTATAGGATGACTATTAGGCCCGCTTTACTATATGGTACGGAATGTTGGGCTGCCAAGAGACATCATATTCAAAAAATGAGTGTAGCTGAGATGTGTATGCTTAGATGGATGTGTGGAAATACAATAAAAGATAAGATTCGGAACAAAGAGATACGTAAGAAGGTAGACGTTGCACCCATTGAAAATAGGATGAGAGAGAATCGTTTACGGTGGTTTGGACATCTTCGGCGATGGCCTAATGATGCTCCAGTTAGAAGGATGGAGAAATGGGAAAATATATTAGTTAAAAGAGGTCGGGGTAGGCCTAGTTAGACATGGATGGAGATGATAGGAAATGATGTGAATGCTTTGAACCTCACCGAGGACATGGCATTGGATAGAAATGATTGGAGGAGAAGGATTCATGTGGAAGACCCATAATGATTTTCTTTTTTGATTCATATCGCCGACCCCAATTGTTTTGGGATGAAGGCGTAGTTGTTGTTGTTGTTTGTTGTTGTCGTTTAAATGGATTGTATGCATAAAACTTTTGTGATGTTTTCCTCTATATATGGTAGTTGTTGATGTACACTGCTTGTGTGGAGATTAAGGGTGTGTTTGAAGAATGGTGGACGCATGTCGATAGGACGTGCTGGGACGTCCACGCACGTCCGCGAACAGGACAGGACGCACTGTCCACGCCCCAAAAAAAACAGTTTTTTTTTGTCCTAGAGTGTCTGTCCACCACTGTTCAGTGTGGGTGGGGGTGGGTGGGGGGGTTGGTGCACGGAGCAGTGGCAGACACCAAATAAGCGTTCATAGAACACACTAATATTGCGTCCACGCTTCCCGCATTTTCATGGGAGCATGGACGCACATGGGGCCTGCGCTTGGTGCGTCCCGTGGACGGTCACAAACGGAGATTCAAATGCGCCTTAATATGCTGACCTTTCTTGTGCTCTCAACAAATTATAGAGTCCTTCATGGATGCCTTATGAATGTTAGCACCAGAAAGTTTAGAAAAAGTGAATTGTTTCTCCGCAGCGACCCTGTGCTAATTTGAGAAGGGAGAGAATAAAATTCTGGGTGCCACTACAAGTCTACAACCTGATGTGGGTATTTTTGGATTGGATGCAAACACATGAACATACATTGTTATCTGTGGTTAAATGGTTAAAGGCTCAACTCAGTACTCATGGATGTGACCTCTGGCTACCTTCTTCACGAACCGTATGTAAAATTGTCTATGAAGAGACAATACGCATACAAGCATAAATACTTTAAAAAAAAGAAGTGCACGAAGGCACTTTCACAACACTTGAACACAATACGCGAAAAGCGTAAAAATAATAAACATGCAATAATGCATGTGTTTCATAAAGAAAGAGGAAATGCTTGAGACTCTCAAGCTTGAGGATTTACAAGGGGGAACACCCCTATTTATACAAGAAATGGGAGGTGCAAGGGGGCTCCCCAAAGGAGTCATTGGGGAGCTCCCAACGGTCACAATTGTGACCGTTGGGGGCTCCCCAACGACTCTATTGGGGAGACCCCCAATGCACCTTTTTGAAATTACAAAAAGGAAAAAAAATAAAGAAAAAAGTTACAACATATTTCAATTGGAATATGCGCAAAACAGTAAAAGGACTAAAATACCCTTTTCGGGTAAAAAAGGGAAAATGCATAAATATATATACTTATATATAGAGATACGTATACATATAACATATGTATACGTATCTCTATGTATATAAGTATATATATTTATACTTACAATAAGGTTTTTTGAGTATACATTTTAACACCCCCCCTCAAACTTACGGTGTGATAACCGCAAGTTTGTCAAGAAGGAAATGAAATCTAGGCGAACAAAGTGCTTTTGTGAAGAAGTCCGCAAGTTGATACTCAGACGTCACGTATGGTAGATCAATGACCTTCTTCAAGTATTCTTCCCTGACATAATGGCAGTCCATCTCTATATGCTTTGTTCGCTCGTGAAATGTGTGGTTCTTGGCAATGTAGATTGCACTTTTATTGTCACAGCAAAGCTTTGTTAGTTCTTTGACAACGACTCCCATATCTTCCAAAAGGCGTCTAATCCATACTATTTTCATGGTGGTAGATGTCATGGCTCTGTATTCGGCTTCAGTGGATGATAAGGAGACCTTCTGTTGCTTTTTACATCGCCATGAGATCAAAGATTCTCCTAAGAAAATACAAAAGCCAGTGGTGGAGTGACGGTTACTAGGGTCACCTCCCCAATCTGAGTCAGTATAAGCAAGCAATTTTAATTCAGAAGAAGAGGATAAGAATACTCCCTTATTCACCGTTCCCTTCAAGTATCTGATAATGCGAAGCACAACACTCATATGAACGGTTGTAGGAGCATGCTGAAACTGACTGGCGATGTGTATAGCATGTGACAAATCAGGTTGAGTAATGCTAAGATACATTAAAGAACCTACCAACTGCCTGTAGGGAGTAGGATCGGTTAGAGGGACACCATCGTCAATCTTCATTTTGGCTCCCACAACTTCAGGAGTTTCGCATACTTTGTCATCAGAGATTCCTGATCTGTCAATAATCTCACAAGCAAGTTTAGACTGAGATAGAAAATAACCTCGTTGCGAATAGGCAACCTCAATTCCAAGAAAATATGTCAGAAAACCTAAGTCTGACATCTCAAATTTTGAAGTCAAGACGGACTTAATACCCTTGACTCCTTGAACATCATCACCTGTAATCAACATGTCATCAACATATAGTAACAATATTACAATCCCTGCTGTAGATTTCCTAGTAAATAAAGCAGTGTCAGTATAACATGAGGAGAAACCATTTTCCAGCATTACACTGGTAAATCTGTCATACCAGGCTTTGGGGGCCTGTTTCAAACCATAAAGAGCCTTTCGAAGACGAAGAACTTTATCTTTAGGAATCGTCATGCCTGGTGGGGCTTCCATATACACTTCTTCGTTAAGGTCACCATTTAAAAAAGCATTTTTTTACATCCATTTGAAAAATATTCCAATTTTTAATAGATGCAATGGTAATGAGACATCTAACTGTAACCATTCGGGCTACAGGAGCAAAGGTTTCTTCCAGTGTTGTGAAAAGCGTTTTGGCGTAGCGAGGCGCTCCACCAAAATCTGAGGCGAGGCGTAAGCCTCGAGGCGCAAAGCGTAAGCCTCAATTTTTTTTTATTAAAACTTAAAAAAATATATAAAAATTATCTAAAATTATAAATAAATAAGAAATGCTTTATTGATGAAGCAATAACCAACAAAAAATAAAAAATCTCAAATAAATACAGAAAAAATATGAGATTAACATGTAAAAGTAACATTAATGCAACAACAAAAAAAAAAAATCCCATCCTACATCTTTTATTGTTGGTCAACTTTACCACATGAAAAATAAGCACAGAATGCACATAATAAACATGATCCAAGGATTGGTTTTGGCCTTTGAGTTTGGATCTATAGAAAACACATAATGTACTGCTAGAATGATTCAAATAACGTGCCATTTTGCATCTGGTTACATGCGTTCTAAATCAATAGACAGAGAAAAGAAAACATAGTTCAATGGCACATATATAAAGCAACACATGTAGGTGCAAGCGTTAGTTTGTTACCACTAGCTAGCTAGCTAGCAACTAATGCTGTTGACCCGAGTCATGATGCAAGTGGGGAACCCAGAAACAGATTCATACTTCAACTCAAAGGGGCTGGTAGAATATGCATGGAGTCATGCAGTCATACCAGACAACATGTATCTCCTCATATCTCACGTCTGTGATTTCAAGTTTCTCAACTGGACAAATGAATGTGAAGCTGCGAGTTGAAAAAGTTTCTCAAGTTTCTCACGTGATACAACATTAAACTGTACAAAGATGGGTAAAAACAGATACAGGGTTGAGAAAAAAGCAAAAATGAAAAAGAGAGAGGGCCGACTGTATCACGCGAGAGAGAGAGAATGTTGTATCACGTGAGAGAGGAGAGAAGAGATAAGAAGAAGAAGAAGAAGAAGAGGAGAACGAGAGAGAAAAGAAAACCCGTACCTGTTTCTGGTCTCCACCACAAGAGAGAATGCTCTGTCGTGAGGGAGAGAAGGCTGCCGTGAGGGAGAGAAGGTCGTGAGAAAAAAAACAGCGATAGGGTGAGAAAAAAAGTAAAGGAATAACATAAAAGAGTCAGTAGGGCTTTGTTTAAGCCCTAGTTTTTGGTCGAATGAGGGTTTTGACCCTCATTTGACCAAATCAATTGAGGTGTGTACGCCTCATTCTGAGGCGCGCCTCGCCTCGAGGCGTGCACCTCAAGGCCTATGAGGCGCACGCCTCATAGGTTTTGCGCTTTACCCATGCGCCTCAAGGCATGAAGTCCCTCGCCTTGAGGCGAGACGCGCTTTTTGCGCCTTGAGGCGCGTTTTTAATAACACTAGTTTCTTCATAATCAATTCCATACTCTTGCCCATACCCTTTTGCAACTAAGCGAGCTTTATACCTTTCCAGGGATCCGTCGCTTTTAGTTTTAACTTTAAAAACCCATCGACAACCTATAGTTTTCTTTCCTATGGGTAGAGTTTGGAAATCCCAAGTTTCAGCTCTTTTGAGAGCACTAAGTTCTTTTTGCATGGCTTCTTGCCATTCTATACATTTTTTAGCTTCTTCAAAATTCCTTGGCTCAAAATAAGAGTGAATGACACTAAGACAAGCCCTATACCGAGGTGAAAATGAATCAAAAGAGACAAAACGAGTTGGCGGTCTCCTATTCCTCTCAGATCTCCGGTGATCGAGAGTAGGTACAAGCTCACTATATTGGTCAATGACACTTCTAAAGGTGTCTTGATTTCTACGGGAGTAGGTTATCGGATCACTTAAAATCCTGTTTTCTTGATCATTGAGAGGGTTATGTTCTTCGACATCACCATCAATTTCCTCATCGTGATTTGATGATACATCATCATCACTAGATATATCATCATTACTAGCCAATAAATAAAAAAGGTATGAGTAATCAAAATTTTCTTGTTGAGAAACATTTTTTTCAAATCCACTCTCATTTTCTAAGAACGTTACATTTCTAGAAACATATAACTTATCATCTCGAAGATCATAGCAACGAAATCCTTTTTGAGTTTCGGAATACCCAAGAAAGGCGCAGGGGATAGCTTTGGGAGAGAGCTTGTCATTTTTATCCGTAAGAATAAAACATTTACACCCAAAAACACGTAACCTCTTATAATCAGGTTCAAGTTTATATAAGATCTCAAAAGGGGATATTTTTCCTAATATCCTAGATGGTAAGCGGTTTATCAGGTAAACAGAAGCGAGGGCTGCTTCAGCCCAAAAGTTCTTAGGAATATTTTGAGAAATAAGCAAGGTCCTAGTGGTCTCAATGATATGCCTATGTTTTCTTTCGGCCAATCCATTCTGTTGAGGGGTTTTAGGACAAGACCTTTGATGAATAATTCCGTGATCTTCAAAATATGTTTTAAATTGGTTGGAGAGATATTCTCCTCCAGAGTCACTTCTAAAAATCTTTATGTTACTATTGAATTGATTCTTGATCATTGAATGGAAGGTTTTAAAACATGAAAAAACTTCATGTTTGTACTTTAGGAAATAGATCCATGAATACCGGGAGAAATCATCCACAAAAATAACATAGTAAGAAAAACCTCCTTTTGAAACAACAGGTGCGGGTCCCCAAACATCGGAATGAACAATTTCGAAGGTCTTAGATGAGAACATAGTTCTTTGCTTAAACGGTAAACTTTGCATTTTTCCAAGAATACAATCATTACAGGAAAATGAACTTTTACATAAATCCTTCGCAAAATGTAAATAAGATAACTTGGTGGTATTAGGATGACCAAGTCTTTTGTGCCATATGTTTATATCTTTGTTCCGGGCAACATTACAAAAAGATTTTGGAACTTGGAGAGATTCCATATAGTATAAGTCTCCTTTTCTAAAGCCTTCCCCAATCAATTTCCCGGACCGGCGATCCTGTATTAAACATTTGTCACATGAAAATTTAATATCGCATCCATGGTCCGAGAGTTGAGAAACAGAGAGAAGGTTTAAGTTAAGTTTAGGTATAAATCTAATTTTTGGAATGGAAAAACTTTGAGTTTCAAAATTACCTATTCCTTTAATTTCAAGGGAGGTTCCATCCGCAGTGGAAACAAAGGATGGAGAAACATTTTTTGAAAAATCGGAAAGTGAAAACATGTTTGGGGACATATGAAAAGATGCACCTGAGTCCAAAAGCCAAGAGACTTTACCTGGAATGGAAGAGGTAGACACAGCGGCACCGGATGTAGCTCCCTTGAGAAGAGGTTGAAGGGCTTCCACTATTTGATTCAACGAGAGTGACCCACTTGATGATGCCTCTTCCTTTTGTGGTACACCGATGGTGGCCATAGCGAGAAGCCTCTTCCATTTGGGACATACGGGCTTGATATGCCCCGGTTCCTTACAAAAGTGACAAATAGTCTTGCTATAGTCTCTCTTTCCTCTTTGTCCACCATCTCCTCCTTGATTTTGGAATTTGAAATGAGGAGGACGATAGGTCTTTACATTATTTCCGGGTCTTGATACGGCATTGACCTCATTGTTTTCTTCATGATTACAAGGAACCACAAGAACATTTGATCCTTGTTTACATAAGCTCATACGAGTTTCCTCACCACTTAATTTGGTGAGAACATCTTCAAGAGATGGAGGAGTAAATGAGGATAGAAGAGATGACCTTATTTGCTCAAATTCCGGTCTTAACCCATTCAAAAAATTGAAGAACCGATCTTCTTCAAGTTGCTTGTGGCGGAGTTCAATTGCCTCTCCACTCCATTTTGGTTCAAGCATGGAGAGCTCATCCCAAATGGAGGAGAGGTCGGCATAATATTCCCTAATGGATATTTCACCTTGAGTAAGGGAGAGAGCCTTCTTTTGAAGGTAATACTTATGGGATAGATCTCTTGATGTATACATTTTCTCGAGATAATGCCAAGCTTCGGATGCTTTCTTGAACTTGATAATGCTGGCATTAATCTTTGTTTCGACGGATGCGAAGAACCAAGAAAGAATCTTGAAGTTCTTCATTTCCCATTCGTCGTGCTTCTTGGAGTATTCTTCAAGAGCTTTGACCCTTTCCTCTCCCTCAAGAACCTTGATTTCATTTCCGTCCATCATGGTTATTTTGGGTTCCGGTTCCGGAATAGAGCCTTGCACATAACCCCATAATCCTTTACCTTTTATGTGAGCCTCCATGTTCCCGGCCCAAATATGGTAGTTGGACCCATTCAACTTGAAGCCAAGGGCGAAGTGAGACTCTTTTTCACCCATTAAGGAGTAAAGAAAAAGAGAAGGAGGCGTACCAACACAATGTTTCAACTTCTAGCTTGCACAAGCTCCTTCTAAAATATTTGAGAAGCAAGATCCACCACTTCAACTTCCAAGAATCCGAAGGCACGGTTTTCGAGGCACTCGAAAAAAGAAGAATCCCACGATCCTTAATCACCAACCGAGCTCTGATACCATGTAAAATTGTCTATGAAGAGACAATACGCATACAAGCATAAATACTTTAAAAAAAAGAAGTGCACGAAGGCACTTTCACAACACTTGAACACAATACGCGAAAAGCGTAAAAATAATAAACATGCAATAATGCATGTGTTTCATAAAGAAAGAGGAAATGCTTGAGACTCTCAAGCTTGAGGATTTACAAGGGGGAACACCCCTATTTATACAAGAAATGGGAGGTGCAAGGGGGCTCCCCAAAGGAGTCGTTGGGGAGCTCCCAACTGTCACAATTGTGACCGTTGGGGGCTCCCCAACGACTCTATTGGGGAGACCCCCAATGCACCTTTTTGAAATTACAAAAAGGAAAAAAAATAAAGAAATTAAAAATAAAGAAAAAAGTTACAACATATTCCAATTGGAATATGCGCAAAACAGTAAAAGGACTAAAATACCCTTTTCGGGTAAAAAAGGGAAAATGCATAAATATATATACTTATATATAGAGATACGTATACATATAACATATGTATACGTATCTCTATGTATATAAGTATATATATTTATACTTACAATAAGGTTTTTTGAGTATACATTTTAACACCGTATTGGTCCTCCTTTTTTCTTTTTTGTTTAATTTCATTCAACATGTCATAATATACTGCCTTTTTTTAAAAGCTTTCTGTTGCTGTCCTTCAAGGCACTACAGGATATTCAAATCCCATCTCAAAAACCATTTCTTGTTTTTATTCTGTCTCGATGTAGTAATTTTTATTCTTCTTCTTCTTCTTCTTCTTCTTCTTCTTCTTCTTCTTCTAGATATGCAAATTTGCATATAAGTCTCGGTTACCTGCATGAGATACAATGGAGAAAATCAAAATGTTCCATAAAGCAGCTTCTTGATTAAGAGTCTACTTATCACACAACAGACATTAGCTTTTCTGGACTTCATTTATCCTGCACTTATTTACTAGCAGGGTAATTTAAATCAACATCTTATTGTCTTGTAGAGCCAAATATTAGAATCTAATGCATTTTGCACACTGAATCTTGTATTTTACTTATAACCTAACCTACTTTGTGATATCAACTGAACTTGCACTTCATTTGCTTTTGACCTTGGTGAATTTGAAAACATGCTTTTATGCTAAACACTATCAAATTTCATTTACCTCCTCTCTCATTGTAATTTGGACTGTGTCCTTCAAAAATGTGATTCACCATAGGACTCTTAGGAAGCTAGCTTAAACATGTTGTGGGTTGTGTAGGAATAAAGCACATAATTTTGATATCTTAGCATCTCTCTATCATCAGACTCTTAATGTTACTGTTTCTTACGTACACCCTCAGGCCCTTAGCATTTTCTAAATATTCTTTTCCTGTGAAATCTTGCACTGCACCTGCAAAAGATCTAGATAATTGTAAAAGCTAAAGGTGGTGACAACTCGTTCTTGACTCGTAACATTTTGCACCTTTTCTCCTTATATTCTTTTATTGATCAGACTTGGCACCTTTAGAGCTTTGTTCTTAAAGAAGAAAAATGAGAACACTGGAGAGTTGAAGTGAAACTTCTGATATATAAGTGGGGCTTGCTTTGTTTATGTCAGTTCATTCTTGTTAGTTCTTGAGCCTATGCATCTCTGAACTCGTACATAGTGTATGTTTGCCATTTATATAATGTTCTAACTTTTTCTTATCTCACCTTTTTCTTGATTACCATTAGATCGAGAATAGATGTGGGGTGAGGGGGTGATAGGCAACCTTAACTTAGCCAGGAAATTTTG
Source organism: Nuphar pumila (assembly GCF_984573655.1). NCBI lineage: Eukaryota > Viridiplantae > Streptophyta > Magnoliopsida > Nymphaeales > Nymphaeaceae > Nuphar > Nuphar pumila. The sequence continues at coordinate 714,596 of NC_143258.1, read as the reverse complement.
TGCATCTCATTTCAGCAGATTGTTATGTAGATCATCAGTGCAGACAATGGCTACACAAGGTTATCTTGGCAGAAGTCTGGTACAGGATTCCGCTGGATGAGCTTCTTATGAAGAATTTGAAAAATGAGTGCAAAACCAAGGTTCTTAAACTTATGTGAAATACGAATGCAACATCAGGAATGTTTGGGAAAGCAAGTAGAGAGCATGGAAAAAGTCCTAATAGAAAATGAGGAACACTTATGAACCAGTTTTAATGTAAGGAGATCATTAAGGGCATGGGATGGGACACCCTGAAATGGAGAGACCTTCCTCTATTCAAACTTGGTGGGTCTTGAGATGTTTAAGTTTTTTTCTTTTCATTAAACTGGGTTTATGGGGGATTCATTAATCATTTGTGAGAATCGGCATATGTTTCACGTTCAAGAGGCCATGGTTCACACAGATGTGGGGGTATCCAGGATATGAATTGGAAATTCCATTTTCATCTTTAGGATAAGGTATTCTCTTGGACATTGCTGAGTACCTGAAACAGGAAACAAGGTTTATCTTGTCAGTTGTTTTGCTTTAAACTTATTGGTCTGGCTTGACTGGTATTGATCTCTCAGAAGTTTAAACATTAGATATATCCTTAACTCTTCTGAATTCTGTAGTGCTGAATGTTTTCCAGGTCTGCGTTTCTGATCTGTGTTGGGGGTAAATTGCATTTCTTTCAATGATTTTTTACTACAAGAGCTGTAAAAATTGCTTAGCTTGCATGAACTTATATATTTATTGTGATTTTATCCCAATCATTGGCTTTACTTTAAGTTGACAGATGAACATTCTGATATATTGGTGGATTTTGCAATCTTGCCGTGTTTAAATGATGGTCACAATTCTAGTTCTTGGGTAGCTCTCAGTGGAAAAAATTTGTGATCTTTCAAAATTTGTACCGGCTAGAATTTTATGACTTTCATTATATTTATAGCCTCTTGCTTTGGAGAACTGGGGATTAAGGTTTTGAGAGCTTTGTATCTCACCGTTGTATTTTCTCACATATGTTAGTGGAGTTCTTACTCCTTTGCCGGTGGACGCAAATATCGCATCTTCTCTGGTTCTTTTCTTTTACTTGTCTCGTGGTTTTTTTTTTTTTGTGCTTTCTCCATGCGGAAAAGAAAAAAATCCAATAGTTGGGCACTTATTTCTAACTCACATCTGATCAAGATATTGCTTCTTTTTTCCTGCACCAAGCTCGTACGTGCCTCCTCTCGTCGAACATTTGTTGTGTCTCGATCATTGAGGACCTCTTGTTTAGCACGAGGAGCTCGTGGAGTAGGTGGAGGCTGAGAAGAAACGTTGCACCGCCCTTCAACAATGGCTGGAGAGTGAAGAAAGGAGGTAGGTGGGTGGCTTGTGGGAGGCGGATGCTTATGATATGACATGCAAACAACTTTAGGAGTTCATGGCCGCCTTGGTGAGACGAAGCTGGCATTGGCCAGGTGTGAGGAGGATCTCATGAAAGGCATGAGCTACTTTGGGTTGTAGAATGGATTTAACCAAGGTTGTTAAATGCGATGAAGCGAGGCGTTGAGCATGTTATGAAGCGAGGTGTAAGCCTCGAGGCGTTGGAGCGTAAGCTTCATGATCAATCGGGGTCCAATCGAACTCGATCCATTTTCACCCTCGAGTCCCCGACCCCTAGGGCATCCTCATCTCTCTCTCTCTCTCTCTCTCTCTCTCTCTCTCTCTCTCTCTCTCTCTCTCTCTCTGAACAACTCATAGGAAGCAACGGCAAAATCCTCTTCTTCCCTAAAAAAAAGAAAAAAGAAACCCTAGAAAGAAACAGAAAATGAAGAAGAAGAAAAGGAGGGAGTAAAGTGAAGGTGGTTTTGAGAGGGTAGAGGGGCTCAAGGAAGGATGTATCTGTATAGCCTGACGCTGCAGCGGGCGACTGGGGTGGTTTGCGCGACGCATGGCAGCTTCGTGGGTGGAAAGACGCAGGAGATTGTGGTGGCGCGGGGAAAGGTGTTGGAGCTCCTTCGCCCCGACGACACTGGCAAGCTCCAGACCCTCCTCTTCGTCGAGGTCTTCGGCGTCGTCCGCTCCCTTGCCCAGTTCCGCCTCACTGGCTCCCAAAAGGACTACGTCGTTGTTGGGTCCGACTCTGGCCGCATCGTCATCCTCGAGTACAACAAGGAGTGCAACGCCTTCGACAAGGTCCACCAGGAGACCTTCGGCAAGTCTGGCTGCCGCCGAATCATCCTCGGCCAATTCCTCGCCGTCGACCCCAAGGGTTGCGCCGTCATGATCGACGCTTGCGAGAAGCAGAAGCTCGTCTGCATCCGCAACCGCGACACCGTTGCCCGCCTCACCATCTCCTCCCCTCTCGAGGCTCACAAGTCCCACACCCTCGTCTACTCCATCGTTGTCGTCAACTGCGACAACTCCGTCTTTGCCGCCATCGAGCTTGACTACTCCGAAGCCGACCAGGACCCCTTCGGCCATGCTGCTATTGACGCTCAGAAGCATCTCACCTTCTACGAACTTGACCTCGGCTCTCCCGCAAGTGGTCCAAGCCCATTGACAACGGCACCAACCTGCTTGTCACCATCCCCGACAGCGGATTTTGGCAGGAAAGCAGTGGTTTGTAGGGACTACACGGATGCGTACGTTTAAGAAGCGGAGCACATTTCGACTTGAGGCGTGCGCTTCACATGAGTGAAGCGTGCATTTCAAGCCTGAAATGCCTCACTGCAACGCCTCAGTACCTTGAGTGTGTGCTTCGCCTCTGAGGTGTACGCTTCAGGTACTGAAGCGTACGCCTCTCACAACACTGGATTTATCCTCCTCACCCAGTCCAACTCAGCCATTTTTAGTATAAATTGGTGAAAGACAAATCCAAGTTTGATAAGATAATTGATTCAACATAGTCTAATAACATTTATGGGTAGGGGTGGACATCCAGTCGGGTCCGACAGGCCCAACCCATATTCAGGCTCGGGTTGGTCCCTTTAAGCCCTACCTAGTTAATGGGCCAGGCCTGTTGGGATCTGTGCACTTTGCACATGGGCCCGATCCGATTAGTGTCCGATTATCTAATTGGGCCGGGAGCTGCCCAACTTCATTCGGGCATGGGCTGCAAAATGCAACCCGAGTCTGACCCGATACGGGTCGGGTACCTGACAGCCTGCAGGCTACCCTGCCGGGTGTCCATCTCTGTGTATGGTGTTTATCATGTTGACATGAAGTGCTTTGTTAAATAACATTTTTGGGGGCGTTTGGATACTCCATGCAACAGTACTTGAGGTTTGTTCCTAGTTCTAAAAATTTAAATTCAAATTCCTGGATCTTTATCAATTCTACGACCAACCATATTGATTAGACGGTTCTCTCAAAAAAAGAAAAACAATATTGATTAGATGGATAAACCTCTGGAGAAAAAAAAAAACTTTGCATCTTTCATCATTTCATGAAACAAAAATCAGCTCCATTCATCCCCTATGTCATCCCTATCTTCTTACCCTTCTTAAGGATCTCATGAATGCAAGTTGTTTACATCACCCTCAAGGCGGGGTTGGCTTAGTGGGGTGGGGCCTTGGATGCTTGAGGGGCAGTCAAGGTTCTATTCTGATGGCCATCACCTCTTTGTGCAAGCCAATGCATAGCATAGGTCTTGGGGGCTGGGGTCCTAGCCTCGGAGTTTTACGCTATCAGCATGCCGATCGTAGGTATGGCAGGCGCGACCAGGTCTTTATGTTGGGTGTGGTTTCTTCGAGTTATAAAAAAAAAAAAAAGTTGTTTTCATCATTCCATAGATATGATTTACATCATTCATTTAGTGACGATAGGCTTTTAAATCGATGAAATCTAACTTACGTATATTTTTTGCGACTCAAAAATCAACGGTTGACAAAACACAAAAATTTGTGATTTAGAAAATTTTATTTTTTTTCATAAAAAAAGTACGATTCGGTAGGCCAGTGACAACCAACATAAAAACTTAGTCACACCCTATGAATATGAACCAATATGAGAATTTCGTTGGGGCGTTCTCTACTGAGCGACATGTTGTACTCTATAGGCCCGGAGGCAATGATAAATGGGCAAGGGTCGCTAGGTCGTCGCCCAGAAGCGACGCGTCACACCAGCGTCGGGGTGTGGTGTCAAATAGGCAAGGGTTCCATCACTTTGTTGGACGGGTGGGGGTAAAGAAGATAGTTTAAGACCATAAAATCAGGTTAGCCACTTGAAACATAGGGTCTTTAACTGGTAAGTTAGTAGAGTTAGTATATGTTATGTGTAGGAGAAAGATGGATATTTTATGTCTACAAGAGATCAAATGAGTAGGTGAAAAAGCAAAAGTGATAAAACTTTGGGGATATAAGATTTGGTATACAGGAATAAATAGGAATATGAATGGAGTAGGGATTGTTATTAGTCGTGAGTTTATAGATAATGTAGTTGAGGTCCATAAGAAGGGTGATAGGATTTTACTTATTAAATTAGCATTTGGGCAAGACAATGTGACGAAGACACATACACACCTGCAAGGTGAAAGGTGTTATTTCTTGTTTTTTAACTTTGAGAATTTATTTTGTCAATATTTGATATAAATTTTGTCCAAAAAATAAATTTTTTGAATATCTAAGAATTATTTCTGATTTTTGAGTTTGAATTAGGAATTTGTCCATTTTGGATTAAGTCTTAAAAAAATTGGGCAGCCCAAAACACACAGCTTGGGCCATTATAAGGTTGTTGGATCAAGAACCGCCCATTAATTGGGCATTTTGGGCAGCCTTTCTTGGTTCAAGAAAGGAGACGTTGAGTCCCCTTCCCCTTGGTTTCCCTATTTGTATTTGGATATAGCATCAACGAAGGGAATTTTTTGGTGTTTTTCTTTTCAACCGATGGTGTGTGCGTGAATCGCCCCTCCTCGCTCTCTTTGTGCCTCGTTGGAGTCGGTCTCATCGTGAGACCACACGATTTCCTTTGCAGAATCGCCCATGAGCTGTGTGTGTGCCAGATTCGACCTTGGCTGGTGTCCCGTGGTCGAAGCTGAGGATGTTTGCCTGGTGGTCGGCAGTCTCAAATGCAGAATCGCCCATGAGCTGTGTGCGTTCCCACCTCAATCAGCATTTTGGGCAACATCATGTAGGTTAGGTTATACTAACATGTTGCACTATATATCTTAACCGAAGGCTCTAGGGGTCAATCTCACTAAGGGGTACGACACTGGCTGCCCTAGTTAACCAAGGAAAACAAATCTAACCTTGTCACAAACTTGATTTACTTGACTTAGTATCCGCAAACTCCACCAAGTATCGTAAGGACGTCCATATCAAACCCCAACTAAGACTTAAATCTCACTTCTTGGGGGGGGCATTTTTGTCATTTTGGGGATGATATTTTTTTTGTGTGAAGAAAACCCTAATTTCAGTGTCATTTTAGTCAACTCATGATACTCTTAACCGTATCGTCTCCTTAATTAGATTGAAGTCATTATGTTGCCAAAATCCACCTTCTAGCTTTGCAACCATATGTTCACTCCGTGTTTCCATCGAACAATCCTCTCCTTAATTAGCTTGGGAGTCATTATGGCATCGATAGCCACAGCTTGACTTTGCAACAAAGATGGCAAGGCACTTGGTGTGCTTTCCTATCCCACACCCTTTGTGTTTATCCTCATTTAAGCTACCTTCCTCTCTTCCCTCTATATCTAAACTATATATACCTCTCTTGCTTGCTCCCATTCCCACCCCAGCACCTCCATCTCTTAAAAACTATTCCACTGCTTCCTCATCCAATTTTGATCTCATGGAGATATCAACAACAATAATGACTAAAAGGTCAAAGATGAGAAGGCAGAAAATCGAACTGAAGAAGATATGGAGTCCCGACAAGGCTGCCTTCTCGAAGAGGACTGGTGTGATAAAGAAAGCTGATGAGCTTGACATCCTCACCGGCGCTCAGTTCCTAATCATTGTGCTGTTGTCCCCAGTGGGGGGGGGGGGGAGGGAACACCACCGGCACCAAAAGATCGAAGGCAGGAAGGCAAAAGGTTGAGCTGAAAAGGATAACCAAAGAAGAATCTCGGCAAGTCTGCTTCTCCAAGAGGCGGAGCTGAGTGATTAAGAAAGCTGGAGAGCTTAGTATTCTCACCGGCGCTCAAATCCTCGTAATCATCTTCTCCCCAATGGGGAAGCCATTCTCTTACAGCGATCCCTCCATCGAGGGCGGGCATGGCCATCACGCAAGTCTGGTGCACTGACATTCTCCACCATTCAGCTTCTGCTGCCTCTGGACCATCCTCCTCCTTAATGAATGGTTTTAATAACGACCCCTTTCATCATTGTGACTGCCAACCTAAGCAACGGTTCTACAGGAAGTTCTTATCTTCCAAATGTGTTGCCCTAATGTTGATCATTATCTTAATGACAACAGTGATTGCATGTATGCAATTGAGTTTCCCATGTTTGATCAATCAATGGGGCTGCGCAGTGTCTATGGTCCTTATGTTTTATGTGTATATATATGTTCTTCAAGTGTGTTTGTGTGTGTCCCTAACCTGGCAGTATAGCATGGAGCTAGTTACTATAGCCTATTGTTTCTTCAAGGTTATCCATGTTTGATCAATGAGTAAGTGACACATAGCATCTATGGTTTTATATATTTTATGTTTGTCTGTTTCTTTCATATATGTGCACCTAAAGTGGCAGTTTGGCATAGAACTAATTAGTATTGTGTTGTTTCAATTGCAAAAGTTTATGAGCTGAAGGCTAACCATGTGGTTACGATTGCCATAAAACATTGTTCATCATGATTTAGGTAAAATTTTGATTTTAAAACCATGTTTTATGATCTTGGTTTGTGCATTGAGCTGTAATAATGTTGGGTTATTTAACTCTTTTTACACTTTTGTTACGTTTCAAAGCCAACCTGTCAGTCCTGCCCCTCAATTTGGTTCCCTCAGGACAGAGCAGGTGATATGGCAAATCACCACCCATTCATGGTCTCACATTCATCACTGGCCATGGTAGTGGCACGAGAGCAGATCAGAACTGTCCTCGTGAAACAGAGAGCAATTAAACCTCAAGAAACGCAAAAGGTTGTCCTCATGAATATATATATATATATAGCGAGAGTGGATCAGGTCCAAGGCCTTTTGGTTGCCATTCATCACAGAAATGGACGGCATAAAAAATCCATCTAAAAGGATGGTCTTCCCCTAGATGGGCCCTACAAAAATTTCTGATGACGTTCACTTTGTTGATGAACGGCATCAATGATGCAAAAATGGACGGCCGAAAATCATCCAAAACATTGGGCATTCAGTAGCTAGGTTCTGGATGCCGTTCATTTTCATGATGAACCGAATCCAGGTGCTCCTTGAACAGTTTTTCTGTCCAAGACAATTTGGACCTGATCCTCTTCTCCTAACTAAAGCTGCAATTTTACCTACTAATTGTTAATAAACACAAAAGGAAACCCTGAAGAAATACATGATAGCAAGAGAAGGGGGGGAAAGAAAGTACAGAATCACCCCAATACATGCATGCCAAACCTTTTGAACAAGAGAACCCTAAAAAACACACAATTATCAAGAACAAAATCACGAAAACCATGGAGAAAACACGACCATTGAGAATCTCATATTTTTAGCATAGTTGTCTTCTTCTTGTGCATGCAAATCTTTGCGCGCGGGCAAAACCCTAATTTCTGTGCCACTTTCGGTCAACTCCTGACAACTCTAACGATATCTCTCCTCAATTAGTTTGGGGCCATTATGACGCCAGTAGCCACCGGCTGACCAAGTGGCCAAAACGGCAACAGCGTTAGGTTCCCTCTTTCACTCCAGGCCCCCTTTGTGTCTATCTGCATTTACTGCCCCCTTCCTCTTTTCTCTCTATATAAGCATACCTCTCTCGCTCACTCCCCCAACCCATCCCTCCCTCTCGTCTCCTTATAAGCATACCTCAATCTCACTCCCAAGTCCCAAACCCATCACTCCCTTGTCTTCTCTCTTTACAATCACACCTCTCTCTCACTCCCCATCTTTTCTTTATACAAACATACCCCCCCCATCCACCCTCACCCACCAACTCCATCTCCCCAAAACTACTCCATTGCTTCCTCAACAAACTGAGATCTCATCCAGATGGATGCGACCACCACCACCACCGGCACCAAAAGATCGAAGGCAGGAAGGCAAAAAATTGAACTGAAAAGGATAACCAAAGAAGAATCTCGACAAGTCTGCTTCTCCAAGAGGCGGAACGGACTGATTAAGAAAGCCGGAGAGCTCGGTATTCTCACCGGCGCTCAGATCCTGCTAATCGTCTTCTCCCCAGCGGGGAGGGCATTCTCTTACGGAGATCCATCCGTCGAGGACCTCATCAAGCGGTACCTCGACCCATCTTCTTACTTGCCCCCGCAGCTGGATGCGCGCCGCGACGCGGTCCTGGAGCAGCTCCACCGGGAGCACGATGAGCTCGTGCGGCGGGTGGGGGAGGAGGAGAAGCGGCGGTTCGACCTGAAAAAGAAGTTGCAGGCGGAGAGAACGAGTAAGCTGGGGAGCTTGTGGGAAACGGACGTTGATAGCATGACGGAGCAGCAGCTGGTGGAGTTGATGGGCAGCTTGAACATGATGAAGGAGGCGCTTTCCAAGCGCGAGGAGGACCTCATGACGAGCATGGCTGTCACGCAGGTCCCCCACCAACCTTCTGCTTCTGCTGCTCCTCAACCGTTTCCTTTCCCTTCCTCCTCCTCCTCCATTGTACCCACGAACAACCCGAACGATGCTTCTGTGGGGGGCTCTACTCTGCATGGTTGGATGATGGGATCTGGTGCTGATCTTTTTTTTTAACGATGACACCCATCCATTCTTCTATCCTTTTGGTTTCCCCAAGTTTGATTAGTGAAGGGGGCAACTTCTAGTGTCGATGGTCCTTCCATGTATCATGCTCATTCTTTTTTCTTTTTTCTTTTTGTATATTTATTTTGGTGGACCTAAAAATGACAGTTGATCGTAAAATTGATCACTGCTCTACTGTTGTTTCATTTCCAAAAGTCTATGCATGCGATGAAGACTACCCCCAAGGGGCTGGTCGTAGTGGGGTGGGGCCTTGGCTGTTAGACGGGTAAGTCAAGGTTCGATTCTCATGCCATGTCTCCCCTCTCTGCAAGCCAAAGCGTAGCATAGGCTCGCTCAGGGGGCAGGGATCCTAGCCTCGGAGTTTTATGCTGTCACCGGGTGCGGTTTCTTCAGGTTATAAATAAATAAAAAATGCGATGAGAGCTTGTGCCTGTGGCTAGAACCATCTGTGACTGGTATTTGACTGTTGGATTTTGTGCTACAATAGCCCAAATGAAATGAAAATGCACACATTTAGTTTTTTTTCTCAAGCAAAAGCTGGGAATTGCAACGAACCAAAACTCTATTTTTTTGTGCATGATTAGAATTCATCTAATATTATCATAATTCATCTAGACGCAATGCCTAAGATCAAATTGCATGGTTTCGATGATAGATCACGAGCTTGTTCGTAAACAGCATAACTTAAGATGTATAGTAATTAGCAAGGCCAATCTGGTAAGCCCTTTAGGGTTCTAGTTGAGTTTCTTAGTTGCATGATCTACAGTATTCGTGGATGTCTATCGTTCTTTGTTTACACATGCATATCATATTTATGCATATTATCTCAAAGTATATTGGAATGATATTTCGATGATTGATCATGACCAACATGGAAAACTTAGAACGACGATCTTAATGTTCAACTTGTTTACCAATGATATTAACTTAGATAGTAATTAGTAAACACAATTTTGGTAAGGACTGTTAGGCTTGCAATGAGTTTCTTAGTTCCATGATCATGGATGTCGATTGCTCTTTGCTTACATGGACATATCATATACTATTTCAAAGTATATTTCGATGATTGATATGATTGTGGATATTGGCCAACATGGAAAGTTCAGAACTACGGCCTTATATGTTTATCTTGTTCGTAAATGACACAACATAGGGTCGTAATTAGTAAGCCCAATTTGGTAAGGACTGTTAGGCTTGTAATTGAGTTTATTACTTGCATGATCGATTTGTGGATGCCGATCGCTCTTTACTTGCATGTGCATATCATACTTATGCTTATTATCTCAAAGTACATTCAGATGATATTTTGATGATCTTGTTTCAGCGGTTTTATGCTAATGTGAAGCTTCTTAGGGACCTTTGTAGACATTGATGGTTCTCCTTCCTAAGGATGGGGGAGTAGCTGACATTGGCCAACTTAGGCCTATATCCTTCTTGGTTGTGTTTATAAGGTTATTTTAAAGATCTTGGCGGAAAGGTTGAATGTATATCCAGTTCCAGTGTAATATGCATTTATTCTTGGAAGGTGCATATCCATGAGTGTGTAGTGCTGGCTCGTGAACTCTTGCACTATATTCATCAAACAAGGAAGCATACCTTTATTTTGAAGGTGGATCTAGCTAGGGCCTTTAATTCGGTGAGCTAGGATTACCTTCTATCATGTTTGGGGAAGATGGGGTTTGGATTTTATGGATTGAGTGTCTTACTTCTTCTTCTACTACCATCTATGTTAATGGGAGAAGAGGAGAGGAATTTACCCCATGTCGTGGGTTGAAGCAGGGTGACCCGATTTCTCCTCTGTTTTACAATATTGTTATGCAGGAGTTTATTTCCATGCTAGATAAAGCACAATCTGTTGCTCTTTTCAAAGGGATGCCTTTATCTGGGAGTCCCCAGTTCAGTCACCTACTATATGTCTTATCTTTAGAGGGAGGGGGGGGGGGGGGGGCTCTTTGCTGAATTTGTGGTACTTAAGGCTGATATTGCAATGCTTCTCATTCATTTTTGGATTGCGGGTAAATGAGAATAAGTGTCAGGTTGATGAGGTGGTGTGTACTGCTGCACCAATCATTTTTGTGTGTGCTAGAATGTTCTTGCAGTTACAGTATTTGGGGATCCCATTGTACCTGGGGGTTTCTAGGGATTCACATTGGACAAAGGTAGAGAATAGGGTGTGCAAGAGGATGGACATTAATGAGCCGAGCCCGAACAGCCCAAACTCGGCTTCTAGCTTACCAGCCATCCCCAACCAATTCATTCTCTCAAGGACTAGAACCAGTAAGATGGACTCATTAACGTCCTGACCCTCATCTCGATCATGTTAACCAGGTTGATCTGAGTTAGCCTCATTAAGTTGTACTAGACGCAACCAACAGGAGCTCCAACTATCTAGTAGGAGCAGTTTGTGCAAGTCAAGTCACAATGTGATGGGACGTTGCAAGCTCAACCCACTGGTACACGGGTGGTTGAATAACTGGTAGTTTGAAGGCCTGTCTGGGTTGGCTTAAAGGCTGTTTGTAAAAAAGGAGGAGGTCTTAATTCCCCTAGCTCTGTCATGAAAAAAAAAAAAGCAATAACAGACACATTCAAGAGTAAAGTCTGTCACAATGACACGAGTAAAAGGACACGAGACACCATTTTTCTGGAGAGATGTATAACATGTGAATGTTTTCAAATTTTCCATAAAAGCACATCGGCAGCATGATTAAATGATTTTCCATACAAGTCCCTACTGGCTACCAATTGCAGCGCCTGGCACTGTGTTGGATCTACAGTCCCTGGGCTTAGGGTTTAGTGATGCTGGCTTACCAGATCGAAGAGAAACCCACCAAGTCAACTTCATAACTACGAAAATGTGCAAAATTTACATAATTTAGTCTCAATCCACAACAGTGACAAGCCATTAATCTCTCCCAATCATCACTTAGTAATACAAAGTTTCCAAGTAAAGCACGAATAAGCAATTAGTTAGATCTTGATCTTCAATCAAAACACAGTCCCAGCGCAGTGTCCGTTGTTTTCAGTGGTGAAGGATTCGTATTTACAAAATGAGAAAAAGGACGGCTTAAACATTTGACATCAATAATGCATTTTGTTGGCAGGACAGATTAAACAAAAACCGGTTTCATATACAAGTAAAAATTGTTCCAGCATGCATTGCAAGGAGCCTGTGAAGAAAGCTACAAATCATCAGCACCGCATCCTGGGGTGGAATAATTTGGAGCATTGTCAATCCCCTTGTGATGCCAGGCCCCATCTTCACAAAAACTTTGACCACAAATAGAACACCATGAAACACAAAAATGCAAACAGAATCACATGGCATAGGTGGTTTGAACCCTGCTGGATGATGCTCTTGTTCAATCTTCTCATGTTGTTCTTCACTCCTGCCTGAGCTTTAATAAGTGTCATTTGCTGTTTCAAAATTAGATTACACATTAGAAGGGCACCTACTGTTGAACACATAATTTGCAATCAGCATATACTAAAAATAATAATTTACAAACATCAGCCAAGATGCCGACAACAAACTCATTCTTTGAACTAAATTTAGTTTAAAACCAAACATTAGCAGTTCTCGGAATATCCTTTAAAACCAAACAGACATACTACATTCACAAACAAAACTAATAAAAACCTGATGGCATCACTCCAGCCTTAGGATAAGCTAATATGAATTCACCTCATTGTCCTTTATTTTCCTGTTTTTTTCTTTTTGCATAAGTGCGTGTACCAGAAAACAAGGAAAAACAGAATAAAACAATAAAAGGAGTAGGCTAAGACCAAACATAAACAACGATTGTATTGCACATAAGACAAAGATGAAAGTGAAAGGCACATTGCCAACAATGACCAGGTGTGCACTGAATCAAGTTAAAGTATACCCAACCACATTCATCCCTGAACCTAAAACACAGGACCTACATTATGAAAATACACTCAACAAGGGTCTGTAAGTGACACATTAAACTTTTAGCCAATCATGAAAGTCAAGCGCTTTAGACAATCAACCACAGATGATTTGGTTTGTGCAAGGAATAGAAACGATTACCTCCCTAGTTTCTGAGTGATTACCATCAGAATTTACTGTAACTCGGATCCTACACACATTAAAGTGATATCTATGCGGCTAGATCTGGTCTAGCAAAAGGAAATGTGATAGATGGAAAACACTGTATCGATCAATAATATCGAAGGAAGGGGCAAACCAAAAGTGATTTTTTTATCAAGAACAGAAAATTCAACAGTTCAAATAGATTGTGGGGAGAGTAACAATAGCCTGGAAGATGCATCCAAAAAGTGCCAGAGGGAAATAACAATAATAAAACTCACTCTACCAAGAGTACAAACGCAGAAGACTACAAGATAGTCAAATGAAAAGATAAAGTACAGGAGTGCTGGGAAGTGCACTTGATCGTTTTGTGTTTAGTTCAATAGCCTGAGCATATGCAGCCCAGACTCTAAAATATTGGCCTTAACTGATCGTCTATTTCTACAACAGTAAAAGTGGTAAATTTAGCTAAGCCAAATGGATTTGCAATTTTGCTCCCACAGGAATATCTGTTAAGGAACCACCATGATGCTGCTGTATCATGTAAAACACAGAAATTTGAAAGCTAGATATTGCTGTTAATCATTTCCAACCAAGGATATATCTGTTTATTTAGAGGAACAACTTAACAATTTAAAGGAATGGATCTCCAAAATTACCAATTGACTAAGAAAGTCATTTTGGAATTTTGCCTCAGACTCTATCTCTTGGGCTACCTGCAGAATAAAGTTCATAAAAGAAAATCGGATTAAGAAGATAGATCCAATGAAAATAAAAGTAAAAAAAAAGGAATATTCCATGCATACAAGACTTCAGATCCTGTGAATATCATCAAAATGATAAGTTCAGAAAGGAAGCTCACTTCTCAAGCATGCACAATCAAACCACAACACCATAGGCATCAATGCATTAAAGAAACAAGTAGACTCCCCCTATATGCAAGAGAATGTCAGATAATGGCAATACCATCTATAGTACCACGTATCCACTCACTATTTACTACTAGATTTAGATTTGGTTGGACCAGATGGAGGTTTTAGCCTCGTGTCATTATTTTGACTCCATTGATCAAATGTGATTAAGTATACCAAAGGTCCATTAATAACTCTTTCACCATGGGCAGTAAAAGAGGGAAAAGGTTACATGATACAATTTCATGCTTGTCGTAAAAATCAAGGTGCCAAAAAAAGCAGCAGAGTTTAAGGGTGTGTTTGGATATTGCATGCAAGAACTTTCATCAGGCCCACAGTTACCTGCTTTGGAATCACTTTGAACAAACTATCATTAAACCCAGATCCATTATTTTCCAAAGAGAGAGAGAGAGAGAGAGAGAGCAGTTTTAGATGTTTTGAGGGGAAGTACCCATTCCCACCTATCTAGGTGGTAATTGGAATTTCTAGAAAGGGAGGGGGATGAAAATGCATCAGACTCGCAAATTTGCATTTGGAACTGCACAGAAGGGACTATTTATCTCAAAGGGGTCTGCGGAAAATGCTGGGGAAACGTCAATGACTGTCGGTTTATTTATCAAAGAAAAACTGAGTGCATTATAGGACTATTTGGCATTCGGGAACCAAAGGCTGGTTAAGACGGAGTATCACTCACTACACTATCACTACATCACTCATTGTATATATTCATTGTATGTATATACACATGTTATATATATAGGCTTATTATTTTTATTATTTTTATTTTTATCTTTTGCATTTAGCCCCTAACATAGGGGCATTTTTATCATTTGGCCATCCAGCCGTTAGGAGCTCCCAAAGGCTAGTTTGGTCTCCCTCTCTCTTGTATGTTGGGCTCTATTTAAATGGGTGTCTTGCCCATTTTATGCATGCTTCTTTTGAGCATTTGCTATGATAAAAATATATACTTTTTTATGTATGCTCTCTTGCCCACTTGTGACTTGTATTTGTGATTTATTTTGTGCTCTTGTATTTGCCCTTAGTGGCTCTTTGTGTATTGCCTTTGTGGCTTTGTAGTTATGCACATCTTGTTGTTGTATTGCTCTTAGTAGCCTTTGTATTGTGCACACATCTTTTGTATTTCATTACATCATATATATAAATATATAATGGAGCTTTTCTTCACTTCAATAATAAATGAAGATCAATTAAAAAGAGAGGCTTCTCCCATGTTGTAGAAATAGTCACTCACTGGAAGGAAAAATTTGTTCTCAGCTATGGAGAATTGTTGTATATATTATCAATGTTGGTTTATACTGCAACATAGAACGAAAAGGACAATAGACAGGATGACTAGAA
The DNA here is from genome assembly GCF_984573655.1 of Nuphar pumila. NCBI lineage: Eukaryota > Viridiplantae > Streptophyta > Magnoliopsida > Nymphaeales > Nymphaeaceae > Nuphar > Nuphar pumila. The sequence continues at coordinate 699,424 of NC_143258.1, read as the reverse complement.
GTAGGGCTATCTTGTCGGTTCAGGTCGGGCTTTCTTTCAAATACTAGGCCAAAGCCAGACCCGTTTGGACCGGGCTACGGGCTACCCGAGGGCAGCCCAGCCCGTTGTTCAGCCCTAACTAGGAGTTGACCCTTAGCTTGATCTATGGTCCACAACTAGGGAGGATTTAAATACCTTCATATTTTCTAATAATCCACATTAATGAGGATTCATGTTTACCTTTCACTTTCTCCAAACAACAGGTTATCTGAATCATAGTCACAGATATTGCTGATATTTTGAAAATATCGCGATAATATCAGTAATTTAAGGTAAGTTGAAATTATCAGCAACATATCGCAATATTTTTCATAATATCACTATCATTCAAAGCCCCATGATAATATCACAGTATTTAAGTGATATTTTTGGAAAAGTCCTATTTTTCATATTTTAAGCATACTTTTTCTTTTTCTTGTCTCTTTTATATTTTTAAACATTTTAAAGCTTGTTTCTTCATATTTTTGCAAGAAAAATAATGAAAGACTTATTATTTTTTATCTTTTATATTTTTTTAACTTTCAAGATTTGTTCGAGAAAAATCACTTATTGAAAAAAAAAACTCCAAGAAAAACCGTTGATGACAAATTGCCTTGAATGATATAGGTGACTATGACCTGAACGCACCCTAAGGGCTTGTTTGATGCCCTCTGAGAGGCGTGAATTAGGACGACGCGGCGGAAATTCACACCTGCCAAAACAAACATGGGATGCGACAGACGCACATGCGTCCGCCGCGTCTCAAGAACGCATTTTCTATGTTCCACCCCCCTTCCCCTTGTTACGAAAAGAAAAGGGACAAGGGGAACCAATTTAAAAAAAAAAGTGACAAATCTCTCTCTCTCTCTCATGTGCAGCGGCCAAAGGTGAGCTCTCTCTCTCTCTCTCCTTTTTCTTCTTTCTTCCCCTTATTTGTTCCTCTCTCTCTCCTGTACAACGTCCGGTGACAAGCTCCCCCCCCCTTCTTATTTCTTCTCTCTCTCTCTCTCTCTCTCTCTCTCTCTCTCTCTCTCTCTCTCTCTCTCTCTCTCTCTCTCTCTCTCCTTTTTCTTCTTTCTTCCCCTTATTTGTTCCTCTCTCTCTCCTGTACAACGTCCGGTGACAAGCTCCCCCCCCCCCCCCTTCTTATTTCTTCTCTCTCTCTCTCTCTCTCTCTCTCTCTCTCTCTCTTCTTCTTCTTCTTTTCAGGGCTTTTTTTTCTTTGCTTTTCTTTTATTAGGATTTTGATTTTCTTGTTAATCTTCTTTGATTTTTCTTTGATTTTCTTTTATTAGGGTTTTTTTGCTCTGATTTTTATTGATTAGGGGGGGGGGGTTTATTTGATTGTCATTGATTAGGGTTTTTTTTCTTTAATTTTCTTTTATTAAGGTTTTGTTTTTTATTTGTTTTTTCTTTGATTTTCTTTTAATAGGGCTTTGTTTTTTATTTGATCTTCTTAGGTTTTTTTTTTTTAATAATTAGTGTTTTTCTTTGATTTTCATTTATTTTTTATTTTATTTTCTTTTATTAGAGCTTTGATTTTTCTTTGAACTTACTTAGAGTTTTTTCTTTGATTTTCATTGATTAGATTTTTTTCCTTTGATTTTATTGATTAGGGGATTTTTCTTTGATTGTCATTGATTAAGGTTTTTTTTCTTTGATTTTCTTTGATTTTTTTTTCTTTGGTTTATTTATGGTTTATTTATGATTTTAAACATTTTTTTTTTAGATCCAATCCGAGATTTATATCCGAAGTTAAAATCCATAATAAACATGTTAAAACACTCATATGGTTGGGCGAATCGAGTTGTACGATCCAAAACAAAGTTATCCGACCCATTATCCATGTGTGTTCATGTTGTCTGCACAACGGATCTAACAAAAGTTGGACATAAGGAACACAGCTTTCGTGAACAAGCCACCAAACGTTGAACAGATTACAGTTGTTACAGAACAGACAAAACGTGTGTTTTGTCCATTTTGTTCATTAATTGCGTCCAATCCTGGACAAGCCATCAAACAAGCCCTTAAAAGCTTTAAAAGCAAGACAAGGAATTAGATATCACAAAGATATCCACAAAGCTAAACCAAAGATGAGGCTTGTGGAATACCCATCACGAATGCCAAGTAATCATGATGAGCACAATGAAAAACCAATTCTCTAAGAAATAAGGACACAAAAATGCACAGTCAGGGGTCACCTTATAGATGATGATTAACACCCATGTCAGTTTGTACCATGGATCCACTTCACACTGTATTGACCTCAAGCATTATGACGTGAATTTGTCCTCTTGTCCCTCTTGAGCCGCTTTCCCTTCTTACTTTCAAAAGATTCATTTGGCCTTACACAGTGCATCATTGAAAATTGTGAATGCAATTTAGTCACACCCACCTTGAACCTATTTGATGCATGCACTCATGCTGAGGTTCAATTATAGCAGAGATGACAAAGTGAAAATTCATCCTCCTGCTCCTCCAAGTTGCAACTAAATGAACAAATCAACCCCTATCTTAAAAGAAGACTCCACTTCTAGCCATCCCCATTCCAACAGCTCCCAGAAATCCAAGCCGTGTCACTCGATCCTAGCCACATATCCTAAGAGATGACATCTCTCACCCACCTAGAGACCCTCTTATGCCTCATGACGTAGAGGGCAAGACTGCCACCTTCTCTAGGATGCACCAAAACATTTAATAAAATGCTATTCAAGATCGAGTACAAAAATGAATAGTGCAATAGCTAAAACACACATGTTAAAGTAGATATATGGAGTTATATGGACAGGACCTGGGCTCCTTGGATTGCCTAGTCCACCAATTTGGCCACCTAATCGGCTTAAAAACAGAGGGTATCCCCAAGGACAGTACAGGGAAATTTTGTTTTCTCACCTGTTTATGGGTGATGGATGTCTGTTGTCCTTAACGAGTGACAGACACAGAATTATTACCAGAAACAAGCCTTGAACACCTAAAATTTGAGCCAGCAGTAAGGAAGACATGATGATGACGGCAAACATAAAGGGTTTTGGAAGAAGGCTCACGGAGTGATCTTAGAAGGTCAACTTGAAAAATGGAATCAGGGGTTCGCATACGTTAATTGAAAGATGAATAGTGTGATCGGGAAAGGAGAATTCATATAATAAAGGTTTCTAATTCAGCATCGAAACAGAGAGCAATTAAGCATTACTAAACACAAGGAAAACATACAATTTTACCCACTCATGAAATTATCCTTGAGTTTGCAAAAAGGGGAGAATGAATGTAAAGAATTATTTGGGAAAAAAATCCCAAACTTTTTGAACGACAGATGCCTAAATATCCCATAATTATTAAGAACAAAATCATGAAACTATGGGGGGGGGGGGGAAGCAATGATAATGGCTCACGTTTTTTAGCATAGTAATCTTCTTGTGCAAACCCGTGATCTGCTCATCCAAATCATCGTGAATGGGGTCGATCCTTAACTGGATTTCATCCGAAGAGGCGGTCGCCCTCGTAGTCAGACCCTCCCTGCATGAAAACCATCGACCTCAGACGACGGCGGGTAATAAGGGATACACGAAGAAAGAAATTCTACAACGAATTCCAAAACAACGACAATCGATCTCAAAAATTGGTCATCGAGAGGAGAGAAGAGGATTACCTGGATCTGTAAGCCCGATTGGCGTAGGGGTTTGCCATGAACCCTGAGGAAACCCCAAAATCGAAGACGATCCCACAATTTCCTGCTCAGGATTTACAGGAAACGAGGGAATGGAAGAATTTTGCAGCAAACGCCTTCTTCTGAATTCCGACACAGACTTGAAGAAAGCCAAAGAAGGAAAGCGAGCAACGGCAGCAGGAAACACGAGAAATCGCTATATCCAAGTCGCGGGACCCGAGGCCAAACCCCGACTGGTTTACAGAGACGCGCGGCTGGCAGAAGCAGAACGATTGTTTTGGGAAAATGACAAAAATAAAAAATATTCAAATAAACTGTCATCTTTTACGCGACATTTCAAAAAAGAAAAGAAAAAACTCATATTTTGAACAGTAATGTTTTAAACCCATCCTCCGAAGAAGTTTGCACATTTTAGAATATTAAAATTTTTAAAATATCATAAGTTTACCATTATATTTTGAAAAAATATATCTTTTTATGTTTTGAATATATTTATGTATTTTTTTTTAACTTTTCTACCCTTTTATTTCCTATTCTTAAATATTATAAAAGAAGAAACAAGGGTGGTAGGTTTCCAAAATCAGATTCTTTATAACTTTTTCTTAATTGACATGGTTGTCATCTGTTTATTAATAATGTCATTTTCGAATATGTTTCTGCATTTGTGGATGATTTGTTTCAATAAATAAAGTGTTCAAAAAACTGAAGAGTTGCCATTTAATGTAAAAGACATCTCTCTCTCTCTCTCTCTCTACTAAAGCTATTCATTTAGGAGCCCTAAGTTTCACCTATATTCCATTTACACATACAATGCATTCATCAATTGCAAGAATATGAATAGTTTTGAAACTTATTATTTTTTTAAAAACCTACTCATTTAGGAACTATAGCTCACAATCATGATATATTGCAGTTTTGGGAACCCATACATGTTTCAGTTTTCTTCCTTTAAAGCTAGTTGTTATAGCGGTTGTTCCCATTTTATGATTTATCAAGACTGGTTTATAAAAAAAAATAGGTTTAAAATACCAGTTTTGCCTCTCTCTACAAATGGTATTTTCATTTTTTTTTTACCTTTTAAATTTTATTACTATGGTGTATATACCTTTTTAAGTGAAATAAAAAAAATGCTATGAGAAAGAACGGCAGTTGGATGATTTATTAGGTGAACCAATTTTGTTTTTTAATGTTATTTATGATGAAGCTAAACTCTTATGGAGAACCGGGTCACTGCCTCCCTGCGAGGTAAAACTTGGGGTTGAAGACACGATCACCTAGCCATACGTGTCCCAACTGTCATAAAAACAATGACAGCCTTATGCTCCAACGAGATTCGATCCGGGCCTTCAGCTTGACCCAAGCCCTGGCTCACCACATGGGTAACCACCGCAGTGGTATTTGTTGGACCACCTTGACGAAATTTCTTTTACTAAAAAAAGCAAAAATTAGGTGGAAAGGAAAACAAAGGACGGTAAGGAGAGCAGTTGCCGTCATATTACATCACCACCGGAGTACGAGCCCCGCTTTCATAGTGTTCCCGAGAGAGAGAGATGTGCGGTGGGGATTCAAAATAACCGACGATTCGTTATACACAATATGACCGTAACGGCTCAGGGAGTTTTTTTTTTTCTTTCACGCCCCTTTTTTCCGATAAAACTTGGCAAAACCCCTCGCTCGGACCAGCAAACAGAAAACAGGGCCTTTCTTCTTCGCTCTCCTCCTCATCAATCTCATCATCACCCCCACACCCAGAGAGAAAGAGAGCGAGCGATGGCGAGGCTTCTGGGATGGGGGCGGGAGGAGGACTACGGGGTGGACTTCTGGGCGAGCCCTGAGAGGGCCGGGTGGCTGATGAAGCAGGGCGAGTACATCAAGACGTGGCGCCGCCGGTGGTTCGTGCTCAAGCGGGGGAAGGTCTTCTGGTTCAAGGAGTCTCAGGTGACGCGGGCGTCCAGGCCCCGAGGCGTCATCCCCGTGGGGACGTGCTTGACCGTAAAGGGCGCCGAGGACGTGCTCAACAAGCCCTTCGCCTTCGAGATCTCCACCAGCTCCGACACCATGTACTTCATCGCCGACTCCGAGAAGGAGAAGGAGGAGTGGATCAACTCCATCGGCCGCTCCATCGTCCAGCACTCCCGATCCGTCACCGATTCCGAAGTCGTCGACTACAACTCCAACAAGCGCGAACCCTAGCCGATCGGGAAGGACGCCAAATCAGTCAATCCGATCCGGCGTGTGGACGAAGAATTTCGCTGTGAAAAGGCTCTTTCTCGGACGGATTATTATCTTTGTGTTTCTCGCTCTCCGATCCCTGGTGTACTTTTCGTGCTTCATCTTCCATTTTCGGCACTTTCAGCTTTTGTTTTCTTAATGTAATTTTGGTTTTTTTTCTTGTTTCTCTTGTGTATCTATACTGCTGCGGTATCGGGGATGTTCTGGTGAAGGATTTTGTTCTTTCACTTCTCTTTGCCTTTTTTTTATGTAAATTATTGCTTTTGTGTGACTAAATATGAATTTTAGGTGCTTTTGTCTTTTCTTTTCCTGCGATTCATTGTGATGGAGATCGGTGATGATTATTGATTCAAGGGAGGGATCTGAATGGTTCTTGTTTCGTCAATTCCTCTTGTTGTTCGTTTCTTAGGTGCGTCTTGGAACGAGAGTTCTTTTCGTTTTCTCTTCTGGTGAATATGTTGAATGAAATTTGTGAAGAGATCATTTTCCATTGGGGATGTGGATCTTCATGTATGATAACATCATTGAATTCTTTGATTTGTTTGCATGCCAAGTTGGGACGTGTAATATTATTCTGTTATTATTATCTTCTCAATTTTCCATTCCTTCATTCTGCTGTTAGTTTGAATTTTTCCTTAATCCCCTTACATAGGTTGACCTAATTCTTAGTGGATCATATTTGGGGATTTGCAATTTTCTCCACCATTACTTAGAAAGGCTGGTAGCCAAAGAGCTTGATGTTGAGGAAACTTAGATAAACTTGGGAAGAATTGATGAGAATCCATATTGTAGTTACTAGTTATGTGGTATGGGTAGAAAACCTCTTTTCCTACTTGGGAAAGGGAATCAATACTTGGGGTTTATCAGGACCAATGCTATGAGCTTCTAGAATCCAATGGAATTTCTGTTTAGTCGGTCAGTCTCAGTATTATTATGAATTTGATTGGGAAGACCAATGTCAAAAAGAAGGATACATGGGTGTTTAGCAACAATTGGCTGTATTTTAGACAAGCAGTTTGCCTAATCTCAAAAGAAGTCACTGTGAACCCACTATTCAATGGCTAACTGATCGTGTAATTGAGGACTATAGCCTTATTATCTGGTTGAGGGGCAGCTTATCTTGTTGCAATTAATGTGGGAGAGACTTGGTGAGTTTGTCATATGAGATAAACCTGTAAACATGCATCCTAATTGACACAATTCTTCAATGTGATATTGAATCTGTAAATGCTTAAGCGGTCTTAAATTTCAAACTTTAGCTTGACGGTAGATGCTTCCTATTTGGTTTTGTTCAAGGGACTTACATTTCCAATGAGGAAATCAGGGAATAAGGTTGCCATAATATTTGTCTAATGAGAGATCATCTTTTATGTTGATGTTGGTCGTGGCATCATGCTCCCTTTTTCCTGTGGTTTGCAGCTTTATAATACCAAGGATTGCTGAAGAATTGTGCTTCCTAGAAGTTCTTACTGAGAAGTATCTCTTCTGAAACATCTACATATAGGCTCTTGTTGGATACTTAAGTTACTATTCTCCAGAGCAAGTTTATTTTTCCTTGGAACAAGGAAGCATATGAATGTATGCCAACTTGAGCACTTCTAAACCAGGAATAAAGTTTATAGATTTCATAAGCAGACGGTGACTCGGTTATCAGGTTCTCAATTTTAGGTAATGGTCTCATGCATGACTCTGTAGCCTCATGACTTGAAACAAAATCATGTATGTCTCTCCCTGGTTTAGCTAAGAAATCTTTCCAGGAGGTCCAGGCTAATTTGTACCTCATCACCTCCATTTTGTTTTACCTGGTATTCCTCATCCCATTCCCAACTTTTAACTTTCTAATCTTCTTGCTATGTTATTTGTGATATCATAGGGGCAGTTTGAATTGCTCGGACACCATGTACATATCACTGGAAATGATTTCTGCGAAAGGGCAAGCTTGAATGAAATAAAATTGCTCCTAGCCCGCGAAAGTTTTATCTGTACTATGTTGTTGGGAACGTAGCCTTTTTTCACCGACTGTCAATATATATTTTAGGCCTCTTGAACATCTCTTGCACGCTCTCTATGTATGTCATGTTGAATTGGATCTGCTTGTTTTTTGAGGTTTGAAAAGTCGAAAACACAAGTATGGAATGTGCTGCATAGACCACACATGGAAATCACAAGGATCTTCTGAACTCCGAAGATTGTTGACAAGTAGAGAACATGAGTAGATGTTAATTATGGTACTGGGAATTACATATTTTGATCCTTTTAACATTCAGACAAGTTAACACAACTGAGCAATTTAGAAGAACCACTTACAGTAACGCCAAGTCCTCATTTCTTTCAACATTATGTGGCAGAAGCATAGCTAGAACACATGAATCCCAACCGGGTCATCCCTCCCCTGCCAACTGATGCTCGCTAAGCCTTGGCTGACCGTCCTTCCTGGGTTAAATGGTGTGTCTAGAGACGCATTATTTCATAACTTGAACCATGTGGATGCTCGCTCCCCAGCAGAGCAGAAGCATGTTAAAGCTGATAGACTGACAGTGACGGCACGAAACCATCTACATGTTTACTGACCGTCTTTTTTTAATGCCTCAACGAGCTGAAGAACATCGATATAACCTGAAAACTTAAAATCCCATGTAATTCACACCCATTTGGCATTTGGGTAATGAAATTTTGCACAATCTCAACTGTTGGATATATGATCGAAACAGCTCCTTTGGATGTGGCTACAATTCAGATTCTATATGTGGAGTTTGAATATAATGAGGCAGCACTACAGCAGCTGATGAGGATGTTGTGCTGCAAGTACTATCCTGATACTGCAGTCAGATTTAATGAACAGATGATACATGTTTCTCTTATTTGACACTTTTAACATTTCATTTGCTTTCTTAAAAGTCCTGGATCACTCTAAAATCCATTTGACGCTATAGCATGCACTTGAACTCTTCGTAGAGTTTGAGAACCCAAGACATGACACATCTATTTGGCAGTTCAAATTCAGATTACTCACCAGTAATCCTTACAAGAGCAAGATCCCCCTTTGAAATGATGGAATCGGTATCGATCTCTCAAAAGTATTTCTCGATCGTAAATTACAGAGATCATTTTGGCAGCTGAGTGACAGTCACTGCATATGCGAAGGTTTTTCACTATCCGAATTGGTGCCGGTGCAGATATTGTGACAAGTCCGAAAGCAATTGCCAATTTCTCACTGTGGAGATACAGTGCCTGTTCTTTCGCATCGTCCCCTTCTATGTCTTGCAATAATTGCGACCTATTTGGCACATATCCTTGCAGCTTCAATCTGGATGTGATTTCATCTAATTTCGAATATATCTTCTCTGAGAGAGGGTGAGATATATCTCCTATTAAAAACTCATGGATAACTCCATCAACCTCAATTGAGCTACAACCAGGCTCCTTCTTAAGCCCTTTATCTTTCATCATTTTTCTCACTCGTGAAACTTCATCCCATTTTCCAGCCTTGGCGTATATGTTGGACAGCATCACATATGCCCCATCATTGGAAGGCTCTATTTCGAGTAATCTAGTGCAAGCACGCTCTCCTAACTCAACATTGCCATGGACCTTGCAGCCACCAAGCAGCGCTCCCCAGACAGAAGCATGAGGAGCAATTGGCATACTTTCTATCAACTCGGAGGCCTCTTTTAGGAGCCCAGCACGGCCAAGGATGTCAACCATGCATCCATAGTGTTCAATTTTGGGTTTGATACCATAAACACATGGCATGAGATGGAAATAACGCCTTCCTGCATCAATCAACCCACTGTGACTACAAGCACAGAGTAAGTTGGTGAAAGTTACTTCATTTGGCTTCACTCCTGCATCTTGCATTTGTGTGAATAGATCAATTGCTACATCCCCATGTCCATGCATCGCATTCCCAGCAATCATGGCACTCCACACAAAGACGTCTTTTTTCTTTGCTGAACGGAACACTTCAACTGCCTTCTCTAGATCTCCACACTTGCTGTACATGTCTATCAACGCCGTCGTGAGATGAAAATTCAATTCAATACCCTGCTTGCCTATAAAAGCATGAATCCACCTACCCAAATCCAGCGTCCCCAACTGTGCACAAACAGAAAGCATGCTCACAAACGTGACCTGATCAGGTTTGATTTTCGTTTGCTGCAATTCATGGAAACAGGCTAAAGCATCCTTGGGTCGACCACCCTGCTCGTAAGCAGCTATCAAAGCATTCCATGTTGCAATATCTCGAGCAGGCATATGATCGAACAACCGCCGTGAAGCTACAAAATCACCAAGTTTTGCATACCCCAAAATCATCGAAGTCCATGAGATGGTGTCTCTCACAGGCATCCTATCAAACAACAGCTGAGCAGTAGCAACATCTCCGCATTTAGTATACATATCAAGCATAGCATTACAAACTACCAAACTCATACCAATCTCGTTCCTTTCGATGTAAGAGTGCATCCACCTGCCGAGCTCGAGATCACCTTTCTGAGTGCAAGCAGAGATGACCCCCACCATAGTGAGATCATTGGTCTTCACCTTCTCCTCCTCCATATGCCTAAAAAGCTCCAAGGCTGGGTCCGGCTGTTGGCTCTGTACATACCCCGTAATCATGGTGTTCCAAGAGACAACATCTCTCTGAGGACTCTTCACGAACACCTGGAAAGCTTGTTCCAGATCCCCACAGCTTGCATAGAAATGAATGAGTGAATTGTTAATGAAAACATCACCATCAAGCCCATTCTTAAAGACCAACCCGTGCACGACCTTCCCCGCATTAACCAACTTAATCTCAGAACACGCCTTGACGGCAAAAGGATACGTGAATTTGTTGGGTCGGATATTTCGCTCCAACATATCAGAGAAAATGAGGACGCTCTCCTTGGGTTTACCGCGACAGGCATGTCCTCTGATCAAGATATTCCACATGTATAAGTTTGGTTGAGGAATTTCATCAAACACTTTGAGCGCATAATCAAGGCTGGAATGTTGGGACAGAGAACATGAGGTGAGCAACCTGCTGAGGGCATAAGGGTCGGAAACGATGCCTGTTTTTATCATAAAGGCGTGAACTTGATTGATTAGAGCCGTACTGGTGTAGTTGTCTAGAATTGAGAGGATGGGATGGTCAGCTGTGCCGATTTTGACGTTGGGTATCGTTGCTTTCCCAATTCCCTTTTGTAATGAAACCGCCAAGGGTGGTTGCTGAAGGCAAGCCATGGGCGCAACAAGGGATTATTCTCACAGAGTTGACACTTTTTAACTTGAGGACACTCTCCTCCTTTAAGTCCTTTGTATATTGAAGAAAGTATCAGCTAAGGAAGGGCCCTTGTAACTTGTGGGAATATCAATCTCGTCCTTTATTATACCTTATAGGGATGTCATCGGTATCATTCATCGCATTCAAGAGCTCTCTCTTCTCCTCATGCTCATGGATTGGCAAGTTTTGGACCACTCTAAATATCTCATGATCCTCAAGCAACCCAAGTTAATGACTGTGATACCATCGGGGTCTCTGCTTGTTTGTTTGGCAGGAACTATTAGTGCACGTCACCTTATGGTGGGACGTTGCAAGTTCAAAACCCAATGGTACCTTGTATATAACTGCTGCTGGTGGGGTCTCCCTTGTCTGATGCACGACTTTTAACAGCAAAAATTGAGTGGTAGGTCTTGTGCATTTTCTGTGAAACTGCAGTGCTCTCTCCTAAGGTTGACAGTTATGACTCGACGCTTTAGAGTGTTTTTTAATCGTTCCTAGATATTGCAATGGGACCTCAGAAAACCAACGTTTCGGCCGTTTCTCAAAAGGACAAATCAGAACTCTGGTTTTCCCCATAGCTTAAGGAGAGATGTGGTGCCAAGAGCTTGGTGCCAACGCGTGCTCGTGTTGAGAGAAAACCTCTTGAAATTTTTATTGTTCTTCAAATGTTTGGGGGGTTCCTCCTATCCTTTGGGAGTCAACACCCATAACATCTTTAGAGGAAGACTCATTGGTAGGTAGAGCTCTCCTCGATGGCTCATTCTTTGAAAACCGTCCCCACCTCATATTGCCCCATAGTGAGTCTATCATGCCACCTCGTGTACCACGCCTATAAGTGCAGCATGGCCAACTTATAAATAGAAGTTGCATTTCTTGGACATTGTGTCTTTGATTGCTTGTTTGGTGTCTTGCCGCACCACCTTGTTTGTTTGTTTGTTTGCTTGCCTGCAGGTTGCACGTGCTTATTGGTGATTGCCTGCCACACCGCTTGCCTTTGTGGCTTTGTGTGTGATCGTCCCTTCCAAGGTTGTTGCTTGCTCACGAGTCTCTAGCCTCGTTGGGCCTCCCAAGTGCGGTGAGCATTGATTGGGCATCCGCTCCCATGTGGTGGCCTTAAAGAGTTGCTTCCCACGTGTCGCTTTCGCTCATCCGTGTCATCTCCTGACACACCATCTTGTATTGCTTTGGGTCACGTTTGTGTGCCGCTTTCACTCTACAGGCTTGCCTAGTATGCATCCTTGGTGCCATACGGTTCTTAGCAAAAAGACTATGACAACTGGTACTAGAGCCATCGTTTGTTGCCGCCATGTCCTCAAACAAAGGTTTTATCTCCTATCGGGCAAAGCAAGAAGAAGGGAGCATGCTTTAGCTTCTTGAGAGTGACTAAAAGCTCCCAGTTTCCTCTGATACCTCCTCATACGACTAGTCCCCTGAATCCCTCTGTCGAGTTTACGATAGAGGCCTCGCTCGAAAGTCGCTTGTGTAAAACTCATAATTTTTAAGGATTATTAATAAATAAAGAATTCATTTTTTTATCTCCAAATTAGAAATGTGTTTCTACCTTTTGAATTTTATTTATTTATTTATTACATATTCATTTGTTCATTCAAGTCAATCAAAGTATAATTTGCATTTATAGAACTATTTTGGGCTATAAATCACTATATATATATATAAATCACTATATATATATATATATTATATTTAAATATATTTTTGATGAAGTTTATAAATTATTGAAGTGTATTTGTGTGTTATTTGGCTCTTGGTAATGATTTATAGGGTAATTTGTTATTTTTTGTTAATCTTGTTATAATTGGCATTTTTTGAGTTTTTGGCATTTGCGATCTTGGTATTCATGATCTTTTCGTTTTAAGTACTTGAACATGTAGAGACTGAAGTATTTTTTCATACTCTGATTTGAAATAAAATTAAAATTCTTCATATTTCAGTCTTATATTATACGTGGTTTGAAATGTATATATCCCGTACATTTTGATGTGATTGTTATCTTTATTGTAACCGCACTCAAAGTCTTAACCGTTTTTAAAAATCATTTTCGTATTATAAGATCTGATTTACTTATACTTATAAAAAAATTTGTTTCAAAATTTCAATATTTGAACTATAATAAGGTTAAAATTTTTGGGGCGTTACAGCTTGACTCACGTAGAAGTGGTCATTGATCGAATCGATAGTACTTTGAACGTGGTTGGAAGAACCATTGCTAACATTAGGGAACAACATCAATGTAATTGCTTAATTCCGTATAAGAATTTTTTTAATCTATTCACCTTATCTTCTTAGCTTTTAACTATATAGCTTTCTGGTTTTTTCATAAAAATGATTTCTTTAATATTTTTATTTAAAAATACAATCATAACATCTATCTGATAAAAATCTAAGTCATAATATATCACAATGATAAATTATTCTTATAGATGTAAATGTTGCAACTGATGAATATGTATCAACATAATTCAATTATTCACTTTGTGAAAAATCTTTTGCAACTAATATGGCTTTAAACTTGTCAACAATAACTTTTTTGTAGAAAACTAGATTTATGATATATATAGTTGTACAAACAGCTTCTCTCCAAAACACCTTAGGTAAAGATGCATGTGATAACATGGAGCGAACCATATTTAAGAGAGTTCTATTGTATCTCTTTGATACACCATTTTGTTATAGTATTTCAGGCATTGATGTTTGTTGATCAATTTCATGCTCTCGACAATACTCAAAAAACTCATTTGAAGTATATTCACCTCAGTCAAATCTTAATATTTTGATATTACGTCCAAGTTGATTTTTAACTTCTCGATGATATTTGTTGAATTTTTCAAATGCCTCATACTTAAGTGATATGAGGTATATGTATCCATATCTAAAAAAATCACTGATAAAGGTGATGAAGTAAAACATGCCTCTATGGGTTTGAACCTTGAAAGGTCCACATATGTCAATATGAATTATCTCCACTAATTAAGATGCTCTAATCACTTCTTCTAGAAAAGATTTTTTCATTATTTTCTATAAATGTAGGCTTCGCATTTACTATAGGATTTTTTATCAAAATCTGGCAATAATTTCAATTTAACCATTTTATTCATTTTTTTTAAACTAACATGATTCAATCTTTGATGCAAGACATTCACATATATAGATAATGCACTATCCATGTACGCATAAGAAGCATATGCTTTATTCATTTCAGAAACTCTCAACTTGAACAAACCATGATCTTGGTCGAATATACCATGAAACTTAATTCGACCGTACTTATCCGCAATGATTCGACAAAAGTTAGGGCTAGAACCGACACAAAATTCCTCTTAATGAATGACACATACAAAACATCTGACAAAAGAACATTAGTATCTAACACACTCAATCTATACAACCCAATTTCCATAACATCGCATGTTGTTTCCCATGTATAACCATTTTCAACATTTTCTTTAAAATAATATGACCTAATCTTTAATATCAAACATTCACATCTATAGATAATGCATTATCCAAGCATATGCTTTATTCATTTAAGAAAACCCAGCTTGAACATACCATAATCTTGGTCAAATATACCCTCAAACTTAATTTGACCTACAATGATCTTATCTAGAACAAACCTGACCTCAAAACCCTTCTTAGTTAGGGATAGAAATGACACATGATTCTTCCTCATGGATGGCACATACATTACATATGTCAGAAGAACAATAGTGTCTAACACATTCAACCTATACGACCCAATTCTCGTAGCATTGCAATATGTGTTGTTTCTTATGTATACACGATGTTCTTCGGGTTGAAATTCCTTTAGGACCACCGCTCTATCCTTGCTCCTTGCGATGTGACGAGTAACTCCAAAGTCCACCCACCATCCTAGAATGTCTTAATTAGAGAACAAACATTTTGATACCATAAAGACTATGTAAAGCTCCTCAGAACTATCGTCATTCCTTTTATTGTGTCTATCGTTGTTGTTATAGTCGCGAGATTAACAATATTTCTTAATATGACAAAGTTTTTTTGTAATTAAAACATTTAACTTAATAAGTTTTTCCTTGCAATTTTTGAAATATTGAACCATTTTTGTTATTATATTTGCCAAAATTTTGATTGAGTCCTCTCTTGAATTGGTGGTGTTTAAATGGGTTGTGACTACTCTCAACAACATCTTAAGCTACTAATAATTCACTCTTTTGATCTTTTTCAAATATTTTTGTTCAACTGTCAATTGGGCTTGAAGCTCGTCCAAATTCAAGTTTTTGGAGTCTAAGTCTCATAGATATAACTATTTTTCAAAATGGGGGCAAACTATTCAAGATTATAGATATATATTTGCATACGATCAAGGATGACATTTAAGGCAATAGCTAGATTCTTAGACATTACCAACATCTTATTCACATGGTCCACGACATTGTAGCTTTTCTTCATCCTATGCTTTAAAAGAAGTTGGATGTGGGTTTCCAACATCGTGCTATATTTTGCCACAATAGCAAAAAAACATACCTTTTGCAGAGGGGTAAACTTCAAAGACTCTAATGAGGTAATCCTCTATATAAGTTAATATGAATGGTTCTCGCCATTAAATTATCTCAAACTTTTGATAATCATCTTTTTTTGTTGCCTTGTCACCACGGGATAGTATGAAGCATATTTTTAATAACAATGCCAAGAACTCCCAGATGCACGATGCCATCTTGCCGTGTTGATGAAGCGCCCACACATAAGGATGGTTGTGCAAAGCTCCAAGGTTGGGAGTAGTTAGTGCAGGTTACCTTGTGTTGGGACTCTGCAAGTTCGAATCCCAAATGGTGTGGTTGTATAACTGGTAGGGGTCTGCCTAACCCCCACCTTTCTCTGTCGAAAACAAATTAGATATACTTTTAAAGATAAACCTATTTGAGTAACCTAACCGGGTTTTAATCCACCTATGGCTTTGGTGTTAAGTTTGAGCTCTAAGGTGGACCCTCCTTGAGCGTGGGACAAAGCAGGTGCCTGACCAAGCCTTATGTGGATTGACTTTGCCAAGCAGCAGGCAGCACCAACTGAGTCAGACTCAGCTTTCTTTAATTAATTGGGTTGGGCTCATCCTGGCCTACCGGAAGGGGCCGGACCAGTTGCCATCCTACCATTAAATTCAATTATGATCTGCAAGCCCTTGTATGCATTGCTGCCAATCATATGAGCAGAGCTAGTTATACGCCGGTGGGTAAATTCATGGGATCCATGGAACCTGGCCCACCAGAGGGAGGGAGGGTATGCTTTCCGGGTTGGAAAATCATGGATCGGATCCAAAACTCTGGGTAGAAACCTTGTCTCGTTTTTATGCGTTAAACGTTAGACGTTAATGCCTACCAGTAGTACCACACGACCTGCAAAATGTGGGTTCGCATTATTAGGAGGGATTGGATTATTTGGATTTTGTCGTGATCGTGATGTCGTCAACGTTCACTGGCTCGACCGCCCAAAAGGAGGAAGACGACGATGGACTGAAGGGGAGGCGAAGGAAAAACTCTCTCTCTCTCTAGATCGAGAGATGGAAAAGAAATCTCCCGCCCTTTGTTGAACACTTTTAACACCGCCATCATTTCTCCGCCGCAGAAACCTCAATTTAATTAGCTCTGTTTTACTGAACCAATACCAACTTCTCCTTTAGTGTTGTTCAGTCCTCCTGCCTTCTTCCTTCCTTCCTTCCTTTCTTTTTCTTTTTTCCAAAAAGGTTTTCTCTTACTCGTTTAACAGAATCCTCTTGCATCCATTCATTTGAATTGGAATAATCCCGTATGGTTGTTCAATCAGGCGTCGTGGTAGAATTCGAATTTCCGCAGCCGGGACAAACATTAGTTTAGGATTTCCTTCTACAATGGTATGACTCTCTCTCTCTCTCTCTCTCTCTCTCTCTCTCTCTCTCTCTCTCTCTCTCTCTCTCTCTCTCTCTCTCTCTCTCTGGTCAAAGTAATAGTACCATGTTTTATAATTTATGTTGCCTACCTCCACATCGTTTGTGCGAATCCTGTGTCACTCCATCCAATTCATACTTCAAGCATGAAATTTCAAGCTTTGAAGTCCATCTTATGCCCATCAAGTATTGATAGATTCGCTGATAATCCTAATAATCTGTTTCCAGGTCTGATCATTTCAGCTGCCCACCAACAACTATGCGAGTATGCTGCTTCAATCCCCCACAGGCAGGGGAAAAGAATAAGAATGCTGCTGCTAAAATGACAGATGGTAAGAAATTCATTGTACTCATACACTTGTGGATTGTTGTCATCAATATTTTCAAATGTGATGCATTTTTTTAATATTTTCATATCTTTTCCATTTCAAGAGCGATATCTATGTTTTAACATGGATCACTCCGCTTTCTTTTGTCCAACCAGGGATGGTCATTTTCTCACCTGATCAATTAGACATTGTATATGCATGCTTTTATGGGTTTGTTTTTTCGGATATATTGGACTCCTACAGTCTTTTGGGAACACCCATTCTGCTGGGGACTCGACACTCCTTATAAAGTTAGTGAGAACAGAGATCAAACTTCTATGCATTTCCCAATTGATATAACCATGTGAAGAAGTCCAAAGTATTGCCCTTTTACTAATAAGAGTTATTACTATGGGAACGCTAACAATAGTGGTGGAAATTTTAATGATATCTTTATTGCACACTCGTCTAGAATTTGCTTATGTACGGAATTTAGGACCCTTTACCAAGTAATTGATGACATATACAACTAGAAGTAAACTGTATACCATATTTGCTAAAGTGAAACATCCAAGCGCCAACAAGGGTTAGATAAATGTGACAGCTTGATACTTTTATCTGTCAAATTGTTCATATGCTTGATATGCCAGAGATAAGTCGTGCATTTCGGCTGTTGTGTGGCTTCTGACTAGATAATAGTGATTCATGTGTGTCTCTTTTGTCACATATATGGAAGCTTTAGCATCAGTCTGACACATTGATTCCATTCATTTGGTTGGTCAGAGTTTTCTAAAGCCATGTCTATCCAGCTATATTCTGAAAGTGAGATGAGGCGTGCAACAAATGACTTCCATCCATGTAACAGAATAGGTGGAGGTGGGTTCGGTGTAGTCTACAAGGTGTAACTACTATCCTATCTGTCTGTGTTCATGTGTGTACATGTATGATGTATGATGTGTGTGTGCATGTGGTAACATGTTTTCATTCCCATAATCATCTCTTAAACTATTATGCTGTCTTTGTGGCTGCATGCCTGTTTGAAATCATCATGTCTTTATTTCTACCAGTTATTCTTTAATAATTTAAAATTCTATCACCGGTTTATGAGCAGTTGTCGAGTTATCACTTAAGGATAAGAGAATAAGAAGAAACCTGCATAGGACGTGACCTTTTCTGCTCTTCTGTAACCTAGTCTAGAAATTATCTCAAGATAAAACAAGTAGAGTTAGCAACCTTTTGGTATAATGATGCCTAATTTGCCATTATTAACTATCTAGATATGTGCCAGTGTTCTTGATGTTCACCTAGGAACAGCAGCAAGCTAGCTCTTGTCTTTCCATGGAGATTTCAGTTGTTCAGTCATTTTGCTGAGATTTCAAGGATATGCTTGTTCTTTTCAGAAAAATATTGTTACAAACGATTGATTGTATCACTTGTATTTTCTCAAAGATGAACAACAAACATAATTAATATGGTGACCTGTTACTATTTTAAGTAATGCTTTGGTAGAAACAAAGTTACTATGGTTCGCAAACTAAATCTATCGCCAAGAGTGGTATACAATGCACTCATTCATTTCAGCTGTAGATTATTCTCCAATGGCCTTTGCAAAGTTCAGTCTATCAGGAGACTCACACGTATGTACAATAGGTCTGTTACAAGTTGCAAATGCTGAACTTTTCACATCAGTGATCAGATTTTGCGTATCTATGTGGCCTTACCATACTTGATAACTTCTGTCACATCATCAGCTGAGCTCCTATCACATTAGTTTATGTGCGTCTTGTGACCACATCACACATGATAACCAAGTGGCTTTGTCATTTCTTTTATCAGGAACACAATCTTTCCCTTTCTCTTTTGTGTTAGGACAGATCCATCACTGGATACCTAATCATTTGGGTCTTACAATTAATTATCATCATTGTGGTTATTTGCAGGGAATCCTGAAAGGCAATATGCAAGTTGCAATCAAGAAACTCTCCACAGAATCAAATCAAGGAGACCGTGAATTTTTGACAGAAATTCATACGATATCAAATATTAGGCATCCAAACCTTGTTCAACTAATTGGATGCTGTGTACAGGGAAGCAGCCGGATGCTAGTTTATGAATATCTGGAGAACAACAGCCTTTCAAATGCCACACTAGGTAACTTTGAGATTTATTGGTTATAACTTTGAATTTTACTGCTAAGTCAAGTTGTTTTTAAAAAAACAAAGTACTCTGTTAGTACAGGAAATAGCAAAGTCGCCTGCCTTCATTGCAGGGAGAGTAATGAACAACAATTATACAGGATTATCATTTTTTGTCAGTAATAGAAATACTTAATTCTAATCAGAACATTGTATACTAGATTGATATTATCATATGTTACAGGTCCAAGAAAAAAGATTGAACTTGACTGGTCTAAGAGAGCTGCAATCTGCATTGGCACTGCTATTGGACTTGCATTCCTCCATGAGGAACTTGATCCACATATTGTACACCGAGACATCAAAGCCAGCAATATTCTTCTTGACAAAGATCTCTTTCCAAAGATTGGAGACTTTGGACTTGCAAAACTTTTTCCAGACAATGTTTCTCACATCAGTACACGTGTTGCAGGAACAATGTGAGAATATATACTCAATCAGCACAGTGTTTTTGCAAGTTCTAGTTTATTATCCTCCTAGTAAGGCATACACATCAAGAAGTTTGGAACAGGACTCCTTTTGGGGTAGCTAAAACTTATTTGAATATTATCTGCCTAACACGGTCATATAATCAATCAGATATATTCTGGGATTCGTTAATCAATTTAGATGTATTCTGGGATTCATTTCATACTTTGGCTTCTCTGCTTATTACAAACATAATTCTTGATAAGTGACAGATCCAGTGATGCTTATGTCAGTTTCCAAAAAAGCCAGGAAAACTTGAAGAATGAGACAGCTGGTCATTGCTGTATAAGATGCATTTGTGTTTAACTTACACTTCAGCACATGCTGACTATACAATTTGAATAAGGCAAAGGAAAGTTTTGTAAATGTGCATCGGTTAAATAGGCATGAACTGTGCATATGTTAAAATGATTGTTAGCCACCAAAAAGATTTTTGATATATTTAACAAGAAATCCTGCAACTAAAGTGACAGCTCAGCAATGTCGATTGTGAGAGCTGAATGAGCAATTTCTTTTACGACATGCAATTACAGAGATTTGAAGTTTATGTTGTTAAAATGTATATATATATGTATATGTATATGTATATATATATATATATGTATACATTTACATATATACATATGTGTATACATATATTATATATATAAATATTGTAACTATTTGTAACTATTTTTCCCTTTTTTCTTTCTTCCTTTTTAGTTAGGTTCTTTTTGGACTAGTCAACATAGAGTTGACTAGTCAAATAGAGCTATTGGAACAGTTCCAACAGCTCTATTTGTAGCCGTTGGACTGTTCCAACAGCTCTTTTTGAGACTACCTCATGTGTATAACTAGGGGTGAACCCCCTCATTATTTTTAATGCATTTCATTGCATTTTGGTGATTAATAAAATATATTTTTTATATTCTTTGTTGTGGAGAACCCCTTTTGTGGGTTTTTGTGAGTGTCCTTAGTGACACTTTTGTATTTATCCATTTAATTTATTGGTGGACATTTTGGTTCGTATAGAGGATCGTATTTCCTCGCATGGTATCAAAGCAAGGTGCTCTTTGAGATTGAAGAATATTCGTTGGCTCGTAAAATCATGTCTCTCTCATGCTCGTGTTGGTGGTTGCAACACAAGCTTGTTTTTTTATTCGTGAATCATCTCAAGTGTTCATGTGATCAAGTTGTGCTCTCGTTGTGCTCATTGATCTACTCAAAGTTCGTGAAAGTGGTTCTCGTACATTTTGTGTTCTCTCTTTTTCATCTCATCTCTTTTTATCTCTTCTTACACTTGTAAAAGTGAATGACAAAGAAAGTGTCACCATCGTACCCATGAAACTCAACGATACTAATTATGTTGTGTAGTCTTCAATTATAAAGCATCACATTTGGGGAAAAGGGTTGTGAAGATTAGTGGATGGTTTCCGAAACCTAAATTAATTCTCACTAAGGTGGAGAATGAGAAAGAAGTCCCTCTTTTCGATGTACAAAAACTAAAGTTATAGCTAATTATGAAAAAAAATGAAAAGAGTGGAGAGTAGGACATCCCAAGATTATGTCTTTATCATCAACCGAGTTGACATCAAAAAGTGCTCTAGCCTTGCGAAATTCAAGCATGCCAACAATGCTTGAGAATACCTCAAGAACATGTATTCTCTTAAGGATATTGTACATGCGTGCAATTTACATGACAAAGTTTGAAATATGACTCAAGACAACAAAAGTATTAGAGAATACTATAACAAGTTATTCGAACTATGGAAAGAGTTGGCCCTACTTGAACCGAAGTGGCATTCAACCGAAGATATTGAGCTTTGCGAAAGGCAAATCGATGTAAAACATTTGTTACCAATTTGTAAATGGATAGAGACCGAAATTTGAGTCTACTAAATCGACTCTTTTGCATAGAGGCAAAGTTTCCTCTATTGTTGATGCGATAGAAGAACTAAGCATGGAAGAGAATAGGTTGAAGAAAAATTCTCTTAAGAATGATGAACAATCTATGTTG
The DNA here is from genome assembly GCF_984573655.1 of Nuphar pumila. NCBI lineage: Eukaryota > Viridiplantae > Streptophyta > Magnoliopsida > Nymphaeales > Nymphaeaceae > Nuphar > Nuphar pumila. The sequence continues at coordinate 677,363 of NC_143258.1, read as the reverse complement.
GCCGTCTCTAGGCCCGGATCTTATGCTCATACTTATAAACCACTTCACTTTGAAAAACAAACAAATGACTATGACAACAAAGAAAAAATTATTTGTCATTATTGTCATGAACTAGAGCACATTAAACCTATGTATCCCAAGCTAAGGAGAAGGGATGAAAAATACTATACGGAGAAGAAAGTGGCGACGGTTGAAACACCTTAAAAGACTAAGGATGATGATACCTCTCAAAATACATCCATTGAAATAGCTAAATCCTTATCTCAACTGGTGGAAGTTCTTCAACCTCTTTTTAGAGGATCTTCTTCTTTAATTGGAGCCACGGTCTCATTCTACACCAACCCTGGTAAATTTGCTTGGCTCCAATCATAATATTTTATCTGAATGTCGTAATAACTCAAGTGTGTTAAATGTTGTCAATGTCAATGGTACATCTCTTGAAATCAAAGGAATAGAAAATTTTGATAAAAATCTTTCAAATACAAAAAAAAATAAAAAATTAGATACATTCTTAAATTAAATTTAAATCTTTTATCTGCCTCCCAAATATCTAATTATGGTTGTAATATCTTCTCTTCAAATGGATGCTCGGTGCATGATCGTCAGTCAAGGAAGCTGATTAGGCAAAGCCATAAAGGTCTCTAACTATATGAATTTTTTGGATATACCCAAAGATACATTTTGTTGTAGTGTCCAAAAATTGGATTTAAATTCATGACATAAAAGATTAGGACATCCCAATGTATCCAAAATTCAATATTTTCCAAGATTGAAAATTTTTGTAATGCTAATGACTTTACTTATGAAGATTGTGTTCTTGGGAAAAATGATGAGATTACCATTTAATGATAAAACTTTTATTTCTTCTAGACCACTTGAGTTAGTTCATTCAGTTGTTTGGGATCTTGCAACAGTTATGTCTAAATGTGGATATGCATATTATGTTATATTTGTGGATGATTTCACTAGATATACTTGGATTTACTTTCTTAAACATAAAACTGAAGTTTTTTCTCACTTTCAAAATTTTCATAAGTGGTTAAAAATAGATTTAATGATGAAATTTTTATATTTCACACTTATTTAGGGAGAGAATTTTTGTTCAATGAATTTAAAAATTATATCAACTTATATGGCATCACACATCAAAGATCTTGTCCGCACACACCACAACAAAATGGCTTAGCTAAAAGAAAATATGAGCATATTGTAGAAACTTCAAGAACTTATTGCTAGTCATGTGCCTAAGGTTTTTTGGGCAGAAGACATTTTAACTGTTGTCTATCTTATAAATAAAATGTCATCTTCCTCTTTGAAAAATATTTCACTAGTTGAAAATCTTTTTAAACTCACTCCTGGTTATTCCAAATTAAGAGTATTTGGTTGCAAATATTTTGTTTTAACCAATAAGAATGACACATTTTCTCCTAGAGTTATCTCTCATGCCTTTCTTGGTTATGTTGACAACCAAAAAGGATATAGATGCTATGACTCTAAGACTGAAAAACTATATATTTCAAGAAATGTAACTTTTTTAGAAAAGAAAATTTTCTTTGATAAGGATCAATCTAAGGAAGTAACTAAGTATTCTTTTTTGCTTGATCTTGTTTCAAAACAAGATATTAATGATTATGAGTATGATTTTGATAATGTTAATGAATCAAGGGATATTGAACCTCTTGATGAATTATCTCATAATGATGAAACTTATATACAATGTTTTAGACAGGAAAACCAAAACCCTCCATGTGCACTTGAGAAATTTTCTAACTTTGAAAGTGGAGATAAACTACAAACTAAGATATCATCTAGAATATCAAAACCTCCATCGAATTTTGTATCCTATCTCTTTCTTCTCAAAATACCAGGCATGCATACCCTTGATTCATTCTTATGTAGAATCGTCATCTTATGCTCATGCCAAAGAAAAATCCGGATTGGTTAAAGAGATGAGAATAAAATTAGAAGCATTAGAGAAGGCTCAAACTTTGACTATTCAAAACCTTTCACAAGGAGAGAAACTCATAAATTGTACGTGGGTATATAAAATAAAAACCAAGAATGATGGGACCCTTGAGAAATATAAAGCTAAACTAGTTGCCAAAAGGTACTTACAAAAGTAAGGCATAAATTATAAAGAAACCTTTGCTCTTGTTTCCCGTATTATCACTGGTAGAATCTTCATTGTAGTTGTTTCAATTAAGAACTGGTTTATATATTAAATGGATGTTAAAAATGCATTTCTCAATGAAAATCTTATGAAAGAAGCATACATGGAGGCACCCCCAGGTATGTGCATCCCTCAAGGAAAGGCTCTTCATTTACAAAAGGCTTATATGGTTTGAAACAAGCTCCTAAAGCTTGGTATGATAGATTTAACAGAGTTATGTTTGATATTGGTTTTAGATCCTGTTTAACTGCCACTGCTTTGTTTGTTAAGGATTATGATGCAGATATTCTCATTTTACTATGATCATCAACACTGCTATGTTGACGATACGATCATCACTAAAGGCGACAAACAAGGAGTTCAAAATATTAAAAGGATTCTTAAAACCAATTTTGAAATGACTGGTTTATGTTTTCTAAGATACTTTCTAGGTATAGAGGTTGCTTATTCCCCTAAAGGGTATCTATTATCTCAGTCTAAGTTTGCTTCTGATATTGTTCTCAGGTCCAATATTACAGATGACAAGAGGGTTGATACTCCAGAAGTGACAAATGTCAAAATAAAAATTGATGATGAGGAGCCTCTTGATGATCCAACATCTTATCGACAACTTATTGGAGCCCTTTCTTATTTGTCAATTACTAGACCTGATATAGGACATGTTTTACACACAACTAATCAGTTTCAATATGCTCCCACATCTGTTCACATGAGAGTTGTTTTGCGTATCATTAGATATCTTAAAAAGTTTATTTCTAGAGGTTTGTTTGTGTCTTCATCATCTGCACTAGACTTGCTTATATTGATGCAAATTGAGGAGGTGATCCTAACAATAGGCATTCAATCACGGGTTTCTGTGTTTTCCTAGGTGAATCTCTAATCTCGTGGTGGTGCAAAAAGCAACAAAAGGTCTCTCTTTCTCCGACAGAAGCTGAGTATCGGGTCATAGCCACTACTACAATTGAGATGATATGACTCTGATATGGGAATTCAAATTCAAGGAGCTTCAAAGATTTGTTGCGACAATAAAAGTGCTATCTACATAGCTAGTAACCACACATTTCATGAAAGAACCAAGCACATCAATATGGATTGCCATGATGTACGAGATGAGTATCTTCAAGGCGTTATTGATCTGCCATATGTCACATCAGAGTACCAATTGGCAGATTTTTTCACCAAAACTCTCGTTGCTCCTAGATTTTGCTTCCTTCTTAGCAAACTTTTAGTTATTTTACCTTAAGTTTGAGGGGGGATGTTAAAATGCATATACATATAATATGTATATATACAATATATATACATGTATCTATATATATACATACTTAAGTATGTATACAAATATACATATATGTATACATATATATTATATATGTAAATTTTGTTACTATTTTCCCCTTTTTTCATTCTTCTTTTCCTTTTTTGGTTAAGTTCTTTTTGGACTAGTCAACATAGAGTTGACTAGTCAAATATAGCTGTTGGAACAGTCCCAACAACTCTATTTGTAGTTGTTGGACTATTCCAAACTCTTTTTTAGACTACCTCTTGCGTATAAATAGGGGTGAACCCCCTCATTATTTGTAATTCATTTCTTTGCAATTTGGTTATTAATAAAAAACTATTTTTTATATTCTTTGTTGTGGAGAACCCCTTTTCTGGGTTTTGTGTGTGTATCTTTAGTGACACTTTGTGCTTGTCAATTTGATTTATTGGTGGACATTTTGGTTCGTAATTGGAGGATCATATTTTCTCACGTATGTTTCTAGTTGTACCAAAGTCAAACGGCAAGGTGCGTTGTTTGACTTAGTTATTGTAATCATGTATGATTTGTTATAAATTCTAAATGCATAATCCATATTAAACATCTATGCATTTTAATCATAACTTTGCCTGTGGTTTAAAGTCGCAGTCTCACAGAACTGACTGCCTATTAAAAGACTGAAGCTCATCCTCTAGTCATCCTTGGTATTTTGGCAACTGATATCATCCATAACACCCAATCTTCATCGACTACATTTTTTAGATTGTTCTTGTTACCCATAAATCAATCATCTGTAATCATTATCAGAATATGGTTGTTAAACCCTCCACAGAAATTTAAGTGAATCTTTGATTTTTACATTATTTTAAACAGAAAATTTTGCCTCCACAGCGGTTTAGCTGTCGAAAATTTGTATTATGTTATTTGAGTTTTTGTTTTACAAGGAATATGGATGTTGCCTTTTAAATTTCACAAGAATTTCGCTAAAATTTCATATAGGTTTGTTGAGATTTGCCTTGTCCATTTTTCCATATTAGAATAGGACTTTAATTTTTCACCACATTTTCCTGCCAATTTTACACTGTGAAGTGGTCTTTTGTTGATGATTAATATTTTACTGTTAAATACCATTTTTACGTGTGCTATAAAAGTCAAAAATACCTCCACATTATGAATACCTGATTTTACTTTCGCATGTGCATTCATGTTTTAGTGTTATCGTTGGCACCATTGCTCTCTCTAGGAAGTTTTGTGACAGTGGTAGTAAAGAAGGAATGAAATGGTTGATAAGTTGATATTGCTTCTGAAAAACAACATTGTGATGTCATAGGTGATATGAAATATGTTTGATTTGGTTTGCATAATTTTTATTTTGCAGTGACTATTTGGCTCCAGAGTATGCTTTACTAGGTCAGTTAACAAAAAAGGCAGATGTTTACAGCTTTGGGATTCTCCTACTTGAGGTAATCAGTGGAAAAAACGTCTCAAAGTCAGGCTGGATGCCAGCTGATTTGTCTCTTCTTGAATTGGTAAAACCACCAAATCTGTCATTCTGATCACCAATTCTAAATTTTCATGAATTGAATGCAATTATGTCATACAAAATCCAGTAGGTTGAACATCTTTCCTTCTGAAAGTTATTCCTTGCAGAATTCTTGTGCTTTAGCTGCTACAAGTGTCTTTGTTTTCTCTCTTTCATTTATTTTAACTGGAAACAGTACAGCCAGTGAACCAAATAAGATAGCTGGACCAGTTAGAGTTGCATCATATTAGCCAAGTGATATTGGTTTTGAACCTCAGCAGGGGCTATCCCTCAGCTTGGTTATTCAAAAAGGATAGGTGAAGAGAAAGGGAGTTAAAAGAGGGGGAAACAGTTTGACAAGGAAGTTTTCCACAAGCTGTTGCAGTTATTGTTTAATTTAAATATTGTGAAAATATTACCGTTTAGTGCATTTTATTCTCCAGTTTTCCTGTCCTAAACATGCAAACACAAAAAAAACTGTTTATTGCGTTGAGGTTTTTCTTTTTCTTTAGGCAAGTGCATTGAGGAAGATTGGACAAACTCATGCAACGTTTAAACTGAACCTCTGCATTATCATTTTCTCCTCTTCATGAACTAAAATCATCTTTTGATGAATGACTTGCTTATTTGCAAACGAACATGTCGATGGCAACCAGTGATCTGTTGTGCCTTGAATTAACTCAAGTTTGAAGTAGCCAAAAACTTGATGTAATGTTGTTCTAAATCTTTGAATAATGGAATGCTGCAACAGACGTGGAAATTGCGGCAGGAAGACAGACTGCTGGAGATTGTAGATGAAAATTTGGTGGAATACCCTGAAGAAGTGCTGCGCTTTATCAAGGTGGCGCTCTTTTGCACCCAGGCAACAGCAAGCTACAGGCCATCCATGGTGCAAGTGGTAGCAATGCTTTCAAGAAGGATACATCTTAACGAGGATTTGCTAACAGAGCCAGGCATACCAAGGAATCATGACCATCTTTTCGGAGCCAAGTTAGGAGATTCCTCCCTGAGCACCCTGGTTTCTAAAGGCAAACAATACATGCATATGTCTCCAACCAATACCCTGATTTCTGGCAGTTCGATGACGCAGCTGTATCCTCGATGATACGGAAGCATAAATGTTTATCTAAAGTCACGATAGTTTTTCTCCAGGCAGCGATGTATACTATTGCAAACGCATTGTTTCGGGCTCTCGTCTTGGAGCTACTGTAATAGCATCTGCGGATAAGGCTGGACAAAAGCTAGCTTACTGCAGAATATTTTTTTTATTTCCGTGCCCATGTGTATTCATTGAATGTGGTACTGTGTCCTACTCTCCATTGTGACAGTGATAAGATTTGATCGGCAAAAGCAGATGTCATCGGATATTTGTCATGTACTTTTAATTAACACGGCTTGGATTAAATTGATACTATGCTATTCATACGGCTTCAGTAAATTGATATAATGTAGTTGCCTCAGCGCAGCGGCGGAGCCAGGAGTTTTTCGTTAGGTGGACCGACCTTGGGTCTCGGGGACAATGCTATATGGTCTTGAAGGACGATCCATTTATTCGGATCAATGGCGGAGCCAAAAAAAATTGGTTGGAGGCACAGTTCGAAGGTGAAGAGATAAAACTTAAATAAGCCTTTGAATTATATTGAAATCTATTGGTTATCAATGTAAAAAGAATCAGCAATATTTATCACAATATACTCAAATCATTTGAGATCAGTCTTGCATACATTCAGCTCAAATAAACTTCAAGGAACCAAAACATTACGTTGCTTTCCGAGAGCAGCTTCTAAAGCTTAAAACGCACAATCCAGAACCCGGTTGAATGCAGATTCGAACTAGGGGAGTGACAGACGCGGGTCCAGATTACGTGGAAGCTTAGGGTGTATGTGATACCGCTGCCACGGGAAGACATAAACATGTCAGCACCACTTGCTGATTGTTGTCCTGGGCGAGTGCTCGCCACCTAAAACAAACTGCATTTAAATGACAACACACCACGGATGATAATATCCAGAACAGATTGCTGGATTAAAAGTAAACATACACTTATTTTCTGTTTGTCACACACCAGACAAATTAAAGCACACGTAGCGGTAGGCATTAGCATACAAGAGTTAAAATCAGATTCTTTGTTTCTTTACGAAATATCGCTGGAGGCATAGTATTTTTTTTTTTTCGGTTTCAAATTCTGGGGTGGGCGGCTGCCCACCCCTGGCTCCGCCACTGCCTCAGCGGATACCACGTATATTCAATTGTTGTAGCCGTAATTAATGACGAAAAATAAAGCAGCATTCCGGAAAAAAAAATTAAAGCAGCATTTTTTCAAACAAGGAATTTGCGAGAGGTCTTTAAAAAAAATAGATTTTGGAAAAATCTCGGCAAAATTTGAAATGGAAAAAATAATAAAATTAGAATATATTCAAACAGTCAAATATTTTTTCTTGGAGATTATGCCATAAAAATATATCATGGTACTTGAAATAAAATCATGTTATTTTGCAAATACAATGATTTTATCAGCGGTCTTAGGGCCCACCAGGTTGGTTTCTAACCTGGTTTTAGGTGAAAACCAGTTACAAGACCAAAACCAGATCTTTGGTTCCGTTTGATGCCAAAAACTTGGCTTTGATAAACCAGGTTTATCGGGGGCAAGGTGGGGGAGCTGCCCCCACCCCACCCCACCCCCATTCTTTGGCACCTCATATGGCCAGTCTACATGCCAGCCATTTCCGGCCCATGACCGGCCAGAAAATGGCCAGCATGGTACCTTTCTGATTTTATAGCCACACTGGCCATTTTTCGGTCGGTTACTGGCCGAAAATAGCCGCATATATATACTTTTCTGATTTTATAGCCACTTTTGACCATTTTTCAGACATCTACCCGCCAGAAAATGTCTAGGCTGACATCGGCTGATAGATGGCTGAAAAATGGTCAGGCAAATTTTCTTTTTGGATTCTTACATTGGCGGTGGCCATTTACCAGTGGCTGGCCATTTTATTGTCACCCACTGGCACGAAAACAGCCAGACTATTACCATCAAGCGAATATGGTATCATCACAACTATTTCTGATCTGTGGGTTGCCGGAAAATGGCTGGGCACCTTTTTTTGTTTTTTCTAACTAAAACTTGGAAAATCAAGTTTTTTTTCAACCAAACAGCCAAAAACTCGGGTTTTTAGCAAAACCAGGTTTGCCAAAAATTTAGTTTTAGGCAAAACCTAGGCTTATCAAAACCCAAGTTTTGCCTCTTGTCTTCCAAACGGAGCCTAAATGTTTACCAAAAGATCATGTTCTTTCATCGTGTTTTCGACAACACAACACCGTGGTGTTTGTAGCTGTGGTTGTAGGAGATCAATCAGGAATTTGGTGGATAATAGCAAATTGGGTTCACAAAAAGAAAGTTGTTGCCCGACACCCTAAATGGCTTTGAAAGAAGTTCACATCATTTTGACCTTCAAAGGTATAGCAAATATTTCAGTCATCACCATCATCTTTTTGCAGAAAACATGACCGGCTTGAGCTGATTTACATGATACACTGACATTAACAACATAATGTAGTACTATTTTGACACGAAAATGATGGAAAGGTAGACAGTCCTTGTCTCATATGGACGAGGATCCCAATAACGTCATTCTAATACTGTTCCGATAGAATACTGCACATATACATGAAAACCACAGGGAAAAAATTATTCAAGCTGCTACTACAGGTTCTGACGGGTGGGATGCTGCCGCCTTGGAGGAAGCAGCTGCAGCATCTTTGCCCGTTCCATTAGTAAAGGCTGCCGCAGGTGGAGGTGGCCTCATGTGAAGAGGCACATTATGCTTCAGTTTCACAAGAATTTGCCGCATTCTAGACAGATCCGTTGGCTTGCCTGGCTTTGGTCCTTGAATTACAGTGACTGAAGGTTTCTTTTCTTGCTCCTTCTTTCCCCTTTTCTTATCTATATTTGGTATCTCATGTGGAATAAGTTCTGCAATCGCCTTCCAATAGTGCTTGTCAGCATTGGCACGAAACTTCTCCTGATTGGCCAAAAATAGCTGAACAAGCCCACAGAAAAACAAAATTAACAATGCACTCTCAACCACAAAATAGACGACAATGATGAAGCACAATCTTACTATTAAAACATCTAAAAACCAAGCTGTTTACAAAATTCCCAGTATTGTCCGGCAAAGCGCTATTGAGTTTAAACGAGACCATTATCGCATATTTAAAAAATGAAAGAATCTCTAAATAAGTTCAACTGTTCAAGTGTATATTGCCAAAGAAGTGGCCATCTCGACCACTTCGGAAGATCCACACATTGTGCAAGGGTTGTTGAAAACAACTAACCCTTGCAGCCCATTGAGATTCAACACTCGTAGGTAACATCCCTGTCAGCAGTTTCATGGACAGTGTTTGCCAATCAGTCACTCATCGTATGCAACTGATTGACAATAAAGAAGATATCTGAAACAAGGCTGTGACACTCTCACTTTCTCTTTTTCTCTATTGTTGGCCTTGTTTGCTTCACGGTTTATCTCCTTGCGCCTATAGAAATCAGCTTTATATTCATCAGCTTCATCAATTATTTGGTTCAATAACTCTTTCTCCATCCGTTCCTTCTCTTGAAGTAATATTGCATTTTGCCTGCAATAGAAACACACATGAACTATGAGGTGATTATAAAGCTCAACCATTTGTACAAGAAAACTGTTTTGAGAATCATCACATACGTCAGTCCTACAACCATAACGGCATAATAGATTAGAAAGCAAGAAATACCTACAGAAGGCATATAGGGCAGGATAGGACACAAAATCTATAAGATCTCTTGAAAACAAGCAAATCAGAAAAATCTTGTACAATATATAGATGTACAGCTCTTTACAGGCTTAGAATGGCATCCTACAATATTTTAAGAAACAAGCAGATGGAGATGGAATGAACATGTGCATGATTTTTCCAAAGACAAAAGGACATTCACTGGCATGTACAAACTTTTGTACGATTTATGAAGCAACAAGGACTTCAACCAACTACGACAGTGAACAAATTACAAAAGATTGGCAGGTGGAATTTTTAACAGAAGAATAGCAGTATGTGATTGCAATGCACCTCCAGACTCAATAAAACTTCAACTTGAACTATCCCCATGGCAGAAAAGAGTTTTATGTCAAATAAGCATCTAAGCCCTTAAGGACCTGGATAATTTTTGGAAGAGTCTTCTGAGTCTTGAAAGATATCCATGTAGACAACTTTGATAAACACTGACAGGACTTGATATTGACTTTGTTCAGGATCTGTTTATGACTCGATTGAGTGCAACCAAGACTCGGGCACAGTAAAACTTTCAGCAACTAGGAACCTGAGACGATTTGGTTGAAAATCAAATTAGATATCAAGCTAAGCATTCCATAAATACATTAGTTTCATAATTGGAAGTGAAAAGTCGGGCAGATGCTCAGGTACTAACATTTCCAAGAAAGGAAATTTCAAGCTGACCAAAAATCAGATAACAAGTCTCATTAACTCAGTAGGAGGAGGTCAACAACCTTAGACAACAACAACAACAAACAACAACTACGCCTTCATCCCAAAACAATTGGGGCCAACAACCTTAGACAACATAAGGAAAAATCAGGTACAAACTTAATAATGCCGATTCAGAAAATAACCGTCACATAGAAGCATCAATACATAATTGTCAGAAACAAGTTCTACAAGATCATTAACAAATGTGGTTTATGCCATGAAATTAGAACAAGAGAGACTTCTTGGATATTAAATGAAAAAAGAACAGATGAACATGGAAAAGACAAGCAGATGCCAAACATCATTAGGCAACAATCTCAAAAAGGCCCCATGTCCCTCCCTCCCTCCCATATTACAGAGACCACCTCTCACGGGCCATTATTTGGCCAGAAAGGTGAACTAAAAGAGCATGGAGGCAGCACCTCCAGAGAAGCAGGTTACCAGCCTGTCATTGAACTGGCCAAAAGCATTTCGAGTATGTGTCATTTTCCAATACTCCAACCAAGGGGGTGGAAACACAGAAAGAGTGTCAGACCATCAATGGTGTTTCCAGCCACTCCTGTCAGAAACACCAGTTTGTACACCCTTTCTTTCCAAGTTTTAGTTTCTGTTATTCTCTGGCCATGAGGAATATTCTGGAATGGTGTGGGTGTTGCCACCTGACAGTTTATGCTCAGCAAGGATTCACCAGTACCTAAACAAGATCCATAACCTATCAAGGTCTATGCTCTAGACCAAATGTGACCAAACTTTATCCCCAGGTTGAACATCTCATGTCAAGTTTTCCAGCCCTTTTCAATGGACATAGTGCATAAAAAGATCTGAACATGACCTGGATCACATGGTTTTCAAGTCCAAACTAGCATCCTTTGCAAAAATAATATAAATGACATTCAGTAAAACAGTTACAACCATCTGTCTTAACATTAAATAAAAAGTGCCAGAGGAGTTTCAAATCTATTGAGCACAATAGTTTATTCATGCTTCATATCAACTTAAAGAATAAAGGAGCCAAATTTGATGTCTGGATCTCTAGTCACACGATCTTAAGTAAGGGCCTGGAGTAGTACCAAGAGTTGATCCCCAGCTTGGTCACATAAATAGGATTTAAATCCTTCTATAAAAAGGTAATGCCAAGTTGCCAACTGTAATTCATCTTGAAGAGAAGGGCAAATGGCTGGTTAGGAAACCTGGCAATGAGTCAGATCATCAGTCAGGTTTTTTTTTTATGCATATCTAGATCCTGACCAGACTTTTTCTAGTGTGAACTATATTCAGATCCATATCTGGCTGGGTCTGGTTCTGCAAAACTTTATCCTGCCAGATTTGGAAATCGATAACCAGCTGCATCCCAATACATGGTATGGGTCTGGATATATGTCAACAGTTTGAAAAAGGAAAAGGCCTACTAGATCTGGCTATTGTTACACACACATACACAGGGAGAGTCCTATTTAGGATTTATAGTTTTTATAGTTATTACAATTATATTATATTATCTTTTAGTGTGTGTCTGCACTCACACACAGTATTTCTCGTTATATTGACAAAAGAATTTTGTATTGTGGTTGGTAGAGAAATAAAGAACCACAGGGCAATAAAATCAAAAGCAGGACCATCACGCTCAACGTGATGCTAAATTTCATTTACCAAACATTTCAATATTTCCAAATTAGTGAGCATCCACAATAATATGGCAGCAACAAAGGTGAGCTGAACTTAGAAGCAGTTGTGGTATATCAGTAAGAGTTTCAACTACCAACATATTTTATCAAGTTGAATGACGGTAAATAAATAAACATGGATTGGAAAATCTGCAGCTTAAGGAAATATCAGAAAGAATGTTCTTTGTAACTCAATAGGGAAGAGTCAATTCATCAAAAAAGAGAAAACATCCCAAAGAAGGAACATTTACAACAGGCAAAAAGCAAGATCCTCTCTGCAATCAATGTTTCAGTTGCCAATCTTCAATTTATGCTAACGCCTAAGCATTCCCAGCAATTTAACAGCATAAAATTAGAAGAGGTGAGGCAAAGGACAGACATATCCCATTATGAGGAGATAATTAGTGCAAATATTTCAAATTTTCACCAGAGCCAGATTTCACCTAACAAGATGGCAGAGGGAAAATTGTGACACAACATCTTGAAACAATTGAGAAGGAAATGCCTGGGTGAACAGATGGTAACAAGTCTGACAATCAGAGGATGAAACCTTTCTCATCAGAATGTAAGGGAATGGTTTAACAACAGAATGAAATAAAACAGGAAGCCTATAGCAAGGTTTTTTAGAAGCAAAAGTATCGAATCCACCATGCTCCCACGTTTCACCAGCCAAACATTAATTTATGCCTCCATGACTAAGCTTTTATGGCAATTAACTGCCAAAAGCCAAAGGTGAAGTGAGGCAAAGAATAGTCGCAGCGTAGCCCTCCGAAGATGGCTAGTTGAATGCTTAAACAAGAACGGTTTGATCTTTCAAACAAAGAAAAAGAAATAAACCGATATAACAACTTAAAACGAAGGAGGGTGCATAAAAACCTGCTGATATTCACACGTAGCCAACATAAATCTCTGTCAGTGAACCATCCTTTTCGGCTTTTCTTATTAAGAAAAAACGAAAATTTTAACGGTAAATGATATAATACAACAAGAAATCCATGACCCAACAAGAGGGAGTGAAGAACTGACGATTGCTGCATCTGCAACCCTAAAACAGAACTACCCAACCGAAGAATTAGAGAGAGAGAGAGAGAGAGAGACTTTTCCTTTGGTCGGCAACCAAGAAATGAAAAGAAAAGAAAAAGAAAAGGGAAGGCCCAGCAAGGGGTTTACCGTCTCCACTCGCGAAGGATGAAGCCCTCCTCGGGCTGCAACTCGTCAGGGGGAGGGAGGACGGGCCCGTTGGAGGCGTCGTCGAGAGCGCCGCCGAGATCTCCGGTGGCGGCGAAGCCTCTTCCGGCAGCGTCGGGGGCGGGGGAGAAGGTGGAGAAATCCGGCGGCTGGTGGAGCTCGTCCTCCCCATAGGATGAGACGCGGGGAGCAAAGGCCGGGGAGCGGTCGTCGGGGTCGTCGGACAAGGAGTCGAAGCGCTGGTTGATGGAGAGGCGAGGGTCGTAGCCCTCGTCGCTGAACGGTCGATTAATCGACGCCTCCGCGAAGAAGGGATCGAACGCCGACGACATCCCTTCCTTTCGCTTGGCGCTGTAGGGCGATGCGGGGTTTCAGGAGTCGCCGATCCGATCAACCTTCACGATCTCCACGACGCTCCAACAGCGGAGTCTCTGTCCCTTTTGGACAACCCCCCGACGAGAGGAAGGACTAGGAGGGCTTGCGTGGAGACGCACTTAACGGAACAGGAGCCACTGCATGAGCGGCATCTCCACCCATGTTTGGTGTGCCTGCCATGTAAGCCGTCCATCAAGTGATTTTTGTCTTATCGAATGGTGGACCAATTAAACAAAGCCAAGCCACTCTGCTACCTGCGTCCCAGGCTTTAACCATGCATGCACAGTAATGGCACGTTTGAAAGAAAAAAAGATGTAGGAAAAGTGATGCAAAATGGCGAAAAGACTTCTTTCTTAAGAGATTTTTTTTTTAATATTTTTTATTAAATAATTAATTAATTTTATACCCCACCACCCATCACATTATGGGAGCGTAAGTGCGAGGCGCATCGCTGGGAATGTCATCGGATTAATGCAAATTAATGAAATTAACTTCTTTCTGGGGGGGGGGGGCTTTCACAAAACACGGCCTATAGAATAAAAAGGCGTGCTGTCAGTCATGACGGTCAATGAAGGTTGTCCATACAATTAGCGGTTCCTCATCCTATCCCATCATGCGCCGAAGTCAAGCTCCAAAATGATGCCATTAGGTCAGTATGGGTCCAACTCCCGACATGAGATTGATGTTTTTGTTGATAATTCGGAGTATATATATATATATATATATATAGAGAGAGAGAGAGAGAGAGGAGGACCATCCTGCTAAAGAAAGGTCCAAAATCTTCAATCAATGATAATTGAATGATTTATTTATCTAACTATTCAGTTTTTCATCGATCAGGTTTTACATATTGGATTTTTAACATTTATTCATTTTTTAAAGCGCTCAAAAGTGTCTCTGTAAACTCTTACTGAATAAATTATAAAGAACATGTCCCATAGATAAGATGCTTTAAGATTGAAGAAGGCAAGCCCGTCCCATCAGCATTGATTGTAGATTTTGGACTTTCTGGTCCTCCTTAAATCAAAATATGGAAAAACTAGCTTTTGGATTATATTTTTTCGATAAGAAATCGAAAAAATGATTTTTATGTCTCTTTTGTCGCATGCACTAGATCTGCACCTTCATTTTTAGGGGTCCCATGATTATGTTGGTCGATAGAACATGTTACTATTCTATAAAAAAAAAAAAAATGCATATTACGACATCAATGGCTACAATTTCTTGTATTCCAATGGTCATTTTCCTGTGCGCATGCGTTTTCTCAACACAGCATGTTTTCTTCCCATGGGCTAACTTTCTTTTTTCAGCCTCTTTATTATCAAAATCAATGTTAAATAATTGACACGCCTTAAAAGAAAGAAACAATTGTGGGCATGACAATTTGTCCTTATTGATATTCATGCGTCAACACAGCATCCACCCATGATAATCTTATCTCAGATGGAAACCAACTGCTCCTATCCGAGTTTATTGCATGGGCCAGCTTTATTTGTGCTCTGTGCGCACTTTTTGTTATTAACATTTGTTATATTTTTTCATGTTGTATTTTTTACTTTTAATTGTTATCGTGTATCTTCACTTATTGTAACCTCTTATATATTTGTCATATTCATCCATCAAGATTTTTTTTAGTCTTCTAAGCAACATCAAGTTTCACATGGTATGAGAGCGGCCAAGATCCGTTTGATCTCGATATCCTGTTGCTAAATAAGACTATCATTTATCTTCATTAAGACGTAACGTCTATTTTTTGTCAATCAAATTCCAGCATCACATCCTGAATCATGTACTGATGCTAGGTCACCATACTTGTTGCATCATTCTGATAACCCCGAAACAGTGCTCGTCTCTTTTGTTCTTACAGGTGACAATTATTCGACCTGGCAGCTTGTTATGAGGATCGCTCTTAGCGCCAAAGACAAATTCGTGTTCGTCGATGGCTCCCTCCCCAAGCCAATGAGTTCATCACCCGATTTTTCATCTTGGTGCCGATGCAATGAAATGATCCTATCTTGGTTTCTTAATGCCCTTTTCAAAGACATCGCCAACAACGTCATTTATGCGAACACGGCTCAGGATGTTTGGGTAGATTTAGAAGAACATTTATCTCAAGAAAACGTCACTCAAATTTTACCAATTGAAGAAACTCATTCTGATCATCGCCTGGAACAGAGTTCTCTTGCTGCTTATTTCACCACACTCAAGACATTCTGGGACGAACTCGTCTCATATTCCTCTCTTCCAATAGGCATGTGTGGTGCATTCAAAAACCTTAATACTTGTTTTGAACGAGAAAAGGTCTATCAATTTCTCATGGGGTTGAATGAAACTTTTTTCGCACTCTGAAGTCACATCTTGACTATCGAACCCCTTCCGAACATTAGCAAAGTTTATTCCATGATTCTCTGGGAGGAAACTCAATGTTGACTCATGCCATTGAGCGATGGAGCGAATGATAATCTAGCACTTTCTGTCAAGTATCATTCATCATGTCCTATGGTCAACCGTTACTCCACCAAAATTAACAAGCCACGACCAAAATGTGATTAATGTGGTCTATTAGACCACGTCAAGAATTGGTGCTAGTCGCTTCATGGCTATCCACCACACCACCCAAAAGGCTAATTTCAACTCCAGAAATACAGATTGTGGGTCGGCTAATGCAGCTTCACAACAAGATCCTATAATAAATCCACCTGAATCCAAATATATTTCTATCCTTTCACAGCTTACGAAGGATCAACTTGGACAAATTGCCTCTTGGCATAATGTTGATGCCAAACCAGCCTCCGCCAACTTGGCAGGTGATTCATCTTTTTACTCTTTTTTTCCTTGGGTCATTGACACAGGGGCTTCACACCACATGATGCCCCACATTCAAATTCTTTTTAAGATTATAATTTCGCCTAAACCACGCCCCATTAGCCTTCCTAATGGTGAGAAAGTTCTTGTTACGTATATGGGAAATGCCAATCTATATTCCAACATCACTCTTTTTGATGTTTTGTGCGTACCTAACTTTCATTACAATCTTTTATTTGTCCCAAAGTTAGCCTCTTCTATTCCTTGTATAGCTACTTTCTTTTCCTCTTTTTGTATCTTTCACGACCCTTTGAAGAAGACTGTGATTGGAGCGGGCAGATTATGTGATGGCCTTTACCACCTCATCATTCCAAAAACTCATCATGCTTTGACAACTTCTACCCCAAATAAAGGCATCCTTTGGCATATGCGACTAGGTCATCCCTCATGTGATCGAAGCTTTTTATTAAATAAAGTTGTCTCAGACTTTATTTTTTATTCTCAACATGTTTGTGATATTTGTCATCTCACACCAGATGGTGGAGATCCATTACCAGATCCTACTCCATATCGACGCTTAGTTGGGTGACTTCTTTATTTGATCATGACATGACCAGATATCGTATATACAGTCCAACTCTTAAGCCAATTTATGCAAACTGCATTCATCAAGACGCCGCCTTCAGGATCCTTCGATATTTAAAGTCCTCCCCCACAAAAGGGCTTCTCATGCAGTCCCACATTAATGATCTATAATTATCAGCTTACTCTGTCTCGGATTGGGCCACTTGCCCTACAACACGTCGTTCAGTTACTGGCTATCTTGTCTTCCTAGGTTAGAATCCCATCTCATGGCGGTCTAAAAAGTAGAACACAATCTCTGGATCTTCTGCCGAGTCAGAATACCACATCATGGCTACCACTACATGTGAGCTGGTTTGGTTATGAGCGTTACTTCAAGACCTTGGCTTTTCACATACACACCCCATGCAGCTTCACTCTAACAATCAATCTGCCTTGCACATCATTGTGAATCCTGTTTTTCATGAATACACTAAACACATTGAAGTGGATTGTCATTTTATTCGTGAAAAATATATAGAATGGATTAATCTCTACACATCATATTCCTACCAAACATCAACTTCGGATGTGTTTACTAAGCCTCTTGGGAAAGACCATTTGCATGACCTCATTTCCAAGTTGGACGTCATCCAGTTGCCAGCTCCAACTTGAGGGGGAATATTGGCGTAGCATCTGATATCATACGATATTCATGCTCGTTGGTCAACACAGCATCCATGCATGATAATCTTATCTCAGCTGGAAACCAACTGCATGATACATGCTATCTCATATTCGAGTTTATCGCATGGGCCAACTTCATTTACGCGCTTTTTGTTATTAACATTTGTTATATTGTTTCATGTTGTATTTTTTACTTTTAACTGTTACCGTGTATCTCCACTTATTATAAACCTTTTATATATTTGTCGTATTCATCAATGAAGAATGTTTTTGAGTCTTATGAGCAACATCACGTTTCACAGTCCTTATAACCCTTTTAGAAAGAGATAAAATTTCAAAAGTATTTGAGGGAAATTTGAGATATTTTTTGCCCTTGTACAATGCTATTGTTGTTTAAAGTATACACCCTCACAACGGCGCATCATTGCATCCAATGTTACACATATAAGTTTTCAAGTCTCAAATAATACATCTAAATCATAGTTGCATCGATACTTGACAAAATATGAAACTCGTCTCGAAAACCATAAACAAAAGTATCAAACATTTAAGAAACTTGACACCAATAATGAATTTTGTCATATTGTCTTTTGTAGAATCACATTTCTATTACATTATAAATGAGTATCAAGCTCATCTCTATTAACATTTTGCATATGAATAGAAACTTTATTTTACAAATTAATTCTTTTATTAAGTTTTTTAAAATGTTATAATTTATTAAAAAATATTATAGAACACTGATTGATTAATATATATAACTATTTTAATTTATGGATATTTATGAAAATATATACTTCATATCAACTTTTCATAAACTCATACCAATTCTTTTAAAAATAGTATCAATGTTTATTTGAAGCCCACATCGATGTTTTTTTTGCCTTTCAAATAAAAACGTACCTAAAACTTTTGAAGCTCTCACATACCCCTACCAGTATCTCATACAAATACTCATACTTGTACCTATTTTTGGCAACTATTGTCTAAATCATTCCTACACTATCAGTAGAGCCATGCTGCATGGACGGGCAAAATAATACACTAGCTATTGTTAAAGGCGTATATAAGGACATTGATGTTGATTAAAGAAAGAAACCACAAACAGATAGAAGGCAGTTGTTGCATTATATTATAAAAGAAAATGAGTTATATATGGTTGCTTAGAAGCGAAACACCTGATCCTTCTTGGACCTTTGATTTTTCAAATTTGTGAGAAAGCATTTATCATGAATAGACATGTTCATGTTCATGTTCGTTTGCACGATTATTGCAAAATATTTTCTATTCTGAGTCAATTCTTTGGATTCTATTCAATTTTTATAAGTAGACATCACAAAAAAGGGGATATGGTAAAACACACTCAACACGGCTCGTGAATAAAATGAAAGCAATGTTGTTTTCTAAGAAAATATTAACAAAAATTTTGTGGTAAATGAATTAACTTACATTGATTTTACATTTTTGGATATGGCTTTATTGTGTTTTATCTTTCAAGTTTCAACTGCTTGATCCAAGTATTCATATTAGTTTTTAGGTTGCTGTGGTCTCGTGTGTGACTGGCAACCTGCATGAGTCTAGCAGTAGCAGATATGTTTTTAAGTTGTTTTTTTCCTTTTTTTGCATATGACATTTTTGCATTGCATTATCTTTCAAATTTCAACTACTTAATCCAAACATGCATGAGTCTAGCAGTAGCGGGTGTGTTATTTTTAGGTTTTTAGGTTTAATGGTTTTAGATTCTAACAAAGTGTGCGTGTTGCATTCTTGGTGAGACATTTATCATTTATCAATGAAATCCATGTGAAACATGTGCCCACAAGATCTGAATCAGTTTGGATGCTGCCTAATCCAACCATCAAGACGGTAGCCCAACTATAATTCCTAAATCCAATCTTTAATTATTTGGTCGAACCGTGGGTCCTGCATGAAAAAGCATATGCACTAAAATATCATGTGTAAAAATTGGATTTGGGTTTGAACAAATGAAACCATTTCAACATATTGGATCTCTGTTCTTAATAAATTACTTAGTCATGGATTTCATAAGAAAATATTGGCATATAATGTTGATGTTTATAGTTGAATACTTTTATTTTGGGGGTTCTAAAAAAAAAGTCCTAACAATGCATCTGGTTTGTTAGGTAGACTTAAGCTTAAAAAACATGTTTTTGCTTGTCTGGTCTAGTATTTTATCTGGTTTTATTGGCCTTGGCGACTGTAATCGTGTTTTCTATTTACTAACATGTTTTTTAACATTTCACTTTCATTTTCAGTTTCTCATTATTATTGAGCTATTCTAGTGAGATTAAATATTATAGATTTGCAATAATGACATCCAATAATCAAACTCGATAATATTATTTTCAGTCTCTTGTTATATTTTGATTGTTATTTTGATGTAGAGAAATTGATCAAGTTGCTAGTAAAGTTGTTGGCATCTCTAGCAAACCAAGTACATCAAAAAGGATAAAAACTTCAAATGTATGGAAAATTTATGAAAAAAAACTTTGATAAAATATAAATGTAATATCTATGTACCCTATGTGTGATAAGAGTCTTAGTGTTTCCAGTACAAACGAGACCAATTATTAAAAAAGGTATTTGGAGTCTTGCAATAATAAATTAGCTAAACAACAAGCAAGCAAACAAAATCTTTCACTTTTCAATTTGAGCACTACGTTTAGTAACTTCTAAATTTAGCATAGAGTGTACTATAAAATTATATGGTGTTGCTATTATTATGCATGAGCTTCATTTAAGTGTTGTGAAATATGATTGTATGAACAAAGTATTTTAATCATGCAATCAAAATTATGTTTATGTTTTTCAGAGAACAATTACCTATCAAAGTTTCTAGAGAGGTCCAATGCTTGGTTGTTATAGAAAAATAGCCTTTCTTGCTTGGTTTGTCATTTGTTGTCGACTTTGTTGATGACTAGTAAGAAATCTCCTATAATATCCACTTATTTGATTCCAATTGCATTTTATCAACACTTGTATTCCCTAAATTGGTGCTTCATATTCAGCCATATCTCTTGTACATGGAAATTCTAATTTCAAATAATAGTGTATCTCAATCTCTTCCAAAGTGATTAACACAAATTTAAAGCAGGCTCCCGAAACATTTTTATGTCTATAAAAAAACATCTTTCAAGATGGTGGTATTACTTTCGGGGTAAGTATATTCTCATATGGAAAATTATTTTTTATCATTGTTTTCTCCTACCTGGGTAAGTTTGTTAAATGAGTTGTTATTGCTTGCTCTTTTATGAAATTTCCAGATATGTATTTTAGATCAAATTTAATCAAGAAGATTTGCCATCTAGCAAGTCTTCCTGTGAGCATTGGCTTATCGAAGAGATATCTAATCAGATCAAGCCTAGAGATACTTTCACCTCACATGTTAGCATAAAATGTTGAAGCTTTTGAATTACCCAAACTAAAACTAAGCATGTATTCTACAATCTTATATATATTTTTTCATACTCCAATAGAGTCTTACTCATATAATAAATGGTGCATTCTATATTTTCATCATTCTTATATTGAGCCAACAAACATCCAAAGTCAAATTCTCCTATAAATAAATACAACAACAATGGTTTTCTTATGATAGGAGGCTTAAGGATAAAGTGGTTGAGAAGGTATTGTTTTAGCGATTAAAATATTCTTGACATTCTTGGTTGTACTCAAACTCAACATCTTTCTTAAGGAGCTTCTTAAAGTGCTCACAATGGGTTTCTAGGTTTGAGAGGAATCTCCTAATGGCCTCAATCTTACCCTGAAGATTCTTAAGTTGCTTGAGGTTATGTGAAGGAAGCATGTCAATGATGACTTTAACCTTGGTCGAGTAAATTTCTTTGCCTTTCTTATTGACTATGAATCCTAAAAGCTTACATGGCTTGACTCTAAAGACACACTTTTGGGGATTCATCATAAGTTTATACTCTCGAATGCACTTGAAAACCCTAACTCAAAATGACCTTTTAGAGTTTTGTATTTTTTTAAAATGTCATCAACATATACCTCTGGGCAGTCATGAATTTGATCATGGCAAATGATGACCATAGATCTTTGATATATTGCCTCTTCATTTCTCAATTCAAAAGGCATGATTGTGTAATAGAATGTGCCCTATGGAGTAATAAATATTGTTTTGGGCGAATCCATTTTAACAAGCTCAATCTGGTTATATCCAGACATGAGATAACTAATCCATGAAAAGAACATTTTAAAATATATTGTGCTATCAACTATGAGGTCAATATTGGTCAGTGGTAAGTCATCATTGTGAATAACATTGTTGAGGTCTCTAAAGTTTATGCACACTAACATTTCCATTGGCCTTCATCACAACAACTATGTTTGCTAACCATGTATATCTTCAAACGTCCAAGCAAAAACATTGGCATATTGCCTCATAAATTGTATAATTTATTTTATCTTTTCATTTGTCAAGCAACTTCCAATTTTGATCATCTTGAGGTTCTCGGGAGTTCTTAAACTTATCTTGGGCCATGGGATGATGATCTATGTAAGATATATTTTTTCCTCCATACTACAACAATGTTGCTCTGACTTGTTGCGATCTTTTGCATAAGGAGAAATGGAAGAGTTCAGATTGTTGTACGACTTATGAGATTCAAAACTAAATTCATGTAAAGGAAGTGTAAATCTTGTGCCATATGATGTAATTGGACCCTCTATTGAGTTGATGATGGTGGTTCTTTTTTTGAAAATATTATTTAGGACCCATGTAAGATCTTATAGCCAAGACCTTACGTTTCTACCTTGGGCATTGTTGCAAAAGGTACTCTTGTCCCATGTTGGCATTTTCTTAACCCTCTAAATGACTCGTACTCCATGTATAAGGTAATTCTCTATCCATTGATATATTTTAAAACATGTTGATATTGGGGGCAACCCTTGGGGTGAGAGTCATACATCCTTCTTTTGAGGCCTAAGACGCTAAGTCTTTTGGAGAGATCTACAAATGACATTTGGCATGAGCTAGATATTGTCATATTCCTAACTGAGCTTGATGAAGGGGCATTTCTTCCTTTGATCAAATGGTTGGCATGTTAGCATGTCCCATAGGTTTGGGCAACATGGGTTATACCATTCTAATGACAGGATCATCAATATACACCAGCACAATGTGATCTTGCCATGATATTTTGACACATTGGTGGGACTTGGAAGAGACAACCTTGAGATCATGAATCCATAGTCTCTCTATTATAAGGTTGCATGAGGGTGACACATCTACCATATGGAAAAAATGATTGTCTTTTTTGAACGGATCGCTCGTTTGCAGCTCGATGACTCGAACAAGTCATTTTTTTTAATTTATCAAAAAAATATAACTCATTGTGGAGAATGGTTTTAACTGTCATCAGTGCACATGTACACAAAATTACTTAT
Organism: Nuphar pumila; assembly: GCF_984573655.1. Taxonomy (NCBI): domain Eukaryota; kingdom Viridiplantae; phylum Streptophyta; class Magnoliopsida; order Nymphaeales; family Nymphaeaceae; genus Nuphar; species Nuphar pumila. Next base: position 654,183 of record NC_143258.1, on the reverse strand, counting down.
GGTTGAATTGCAATAGAATGGTTTTAAGTGGCATTAGTCTGCGATGTATCACCGATTTGCTTCACATTTTGCAAATTTGGACCTTTTCTATTTTTCTACTCTTCTTGTGTTCTTGGTCATGTTTTCTCATCTCATATGCTTCATGTTTGAAGTTTTGTTGTGATTTCTGATCTTACATGCTTGTGGTTTGAGGGTTTGCACATAGCACTTGACGCCTTCATACAATCAATCGGGGGATATTGAAAGATATGTTTTTTTCATTTATGGTTTTTATAAAAGTTTAAATATATATTTCTTTGATTAGATGGCTAAGTAATAAGGTCTATGCAAAATGGTGTTTTTACGTGTATTTATTTATTTTATTCTATATGGTTGTCCATATATATATATATATATATATATATATATATATAAAAAAAAACTAAAATAGAATAATAAATGATATAAAATGCAATTGTTTGGCACTTGCATTTGGGATTATTAGCGTTTTTTTTTTTAATACTATCCATTTTGTTTTTGTAGGAGGTTTATGTTAAAAAAGAAAGTTGTGTTTGTGTGGAGTAGAGGGCCTTTGTTTCCTTCTTGTGGTAGAACGTTGTATTTTCCATAACCCATAACCCTATATTTCTTGCATGTTTTTAAGTTCGAGTATAGGACATTTAATTTTATAGTATTTGTTAGTAGAGCTGGACAACAGGCCAGGCGGCCCATGGGTAGCCCATTGCTTAGCTCCCTTGGGCCAGGCTTGGGCCTAGTTTTTCAACTAGGTCCTGACCCGAATTGGGCCTAGGCCTGGCCCAGACTTTGGCGGGGTTGGACACGGGTTGACCGACCACCCAAATATATATATATATATATATATATATATATATATATATATATATATATATATATATATATATATATTCCAGCCCTATTTGTTAGTATTAGTTTCAATATCTTTAGTTCAATAAATTGGGAGGTGACATTTAAGTAGAATAGCTTTCTACTATTCCAGTGCTATTTCTACTATATTTGCGAGCATTAAGCATAATGAAGGGTGGATTTGTTACCATTTTGGTTTTTACTATAGTTATGAGTGTTAAATCTGATTATCTTACTCCAGTTGTCCATAATGTCGGTTTATAATATTTTATCATAATAAATTTGATTGCTATCTTGTGTTAGTCTTGTATTTTTTTTCATATGTTACTTTTTAGGAGTGAAAGAAGGAAATGAATGTGAATGGATACGTGAAGAGAAGATGAGGAAATTGAGGGTTAACATTTAAAAGATGAAAACAAGTGAGAAAAGAAAAGGTAACATTAATTAAGTAAATAAATATGGATTTTGAAGCTTGGCAGTGAGGCCATATATTTGTACGCAAAGATATATTAGAACCTTCCTATTAACTGCTGTAATTATGTGACATTTACAAATTTTTATTATTATAAAAATGTTAATCCAAACGTGATATATATATATATAGTCATAAACCATGCTGATGCAGTGATGTCCAAACCAACCAACCCGTCTGACTTATGCTTGGGGTGATTATGCAAAAGAGAGGCAGCTCTCTGCTATTCACAAAGATTAGAAGGGCAATTCTTTAATTTTAGAAAAAAAATTGTAAATTCCTTCATACTTTTCCGTACACAAAAAGTTTGAAAGTTTGCAAATTTACACCAAAGTTTTTACTTGGGTTAATCAAATTGCCTCAATCATGAATTACCGTAGGATTGTTCTTGGGTTAACACTAACTCATATTTTAAAATTACCATTTTACCTTTATATGTGAGATAAATTATTAATTTATCCTTATTTTAAGAGTTTGAACATAGGACCTACCCTTTGTAATGATACTTGAACTCATGACCTCTTTAACATAAACTAAAATGCTAACCACTATACCAAATATGTAACACCTCAAAATTTAAACTCGAAAGTAGGACAAATATTTTTTTAAACAACAAAAACTTTTTTTTAATTGAGTTATAAACTTTGGGCGGGTTAAAGGTAAGACAAACAAACATGAGACTTGATCAAATTCATATACTAGATATTGGGTTAAGTTCACTTCAAACTACAAATCCCATATTCTAAATATGAATCAGAGTTAACAAACCATTTAACATATTAAATAACCCAATTGAATGATAAATCATTAAACAAATAATTATATCAATTGTTCAAAATGTCCAATCTAGACAAGGACACCCAAAAATGTTTTCTCAAAACTAAGAGATTGGTCGATGGTCAATGTAGCATCTCGTTGTGCATTAGTACGACTATTATACATCTGTATAAAATTTTGAGGGTCAGAACTCATTCAGAGCCTCAATAGGAAATCACTAACAGGGAATGTACATACATATCTAAGTATACAAATAACATGCAATTATCAACACAACATAATAATATCATGCTATCACTTAAGCATCAATTATTGCAAGTACAATCCATAAACATTTCAATAAATAATAATGACAATTGTATGTATACAACAATAATTTAAAGTATGCTACACATCTCAATGCATGGATATATTTCAAAGCATAAACATTTATTTCAGAGCATGAACATAACTCAACACATGTTTCTCATATTAAGGCATGTTTTCATCACATGTTTAACATCATAACTCGATAAAATTTTAAGGCTTTTGATTTTTCTTAACTCTCTTAGGTTGGGTACTCATAGATGTCTATTGTAACAATTGAGACCACACGGGAGTTTATTATGCTATGTATTTTAAATAACTTGTGTGACTAACTAAAACATATCCACTGTGGGCGATCCACAACCGAAAATAGTTTCCACCAGTGTGATGTGTTCAATGACAAATTGTATTGCGCAATCAGTGACTACTGTAGTGTTTGAGATATATCACTTAGACTGTTCACGGTAGTCCCGACCCCTGACTCCGATGATTGAGGACCAAAAAAGACACCTATAACTCTCAAAACAAATACACATTTTTACGAAGTTTTGTATTACCAACCAACTCCAAGGTAAACCAAAGTTAGAATGAGTTATGAGAGTTGTTATTACAAATTAAGTGTATTAGACACAAATGTTATGTCACTCAGTACAAAAAGAAGGTGCATTAGCACAAGTACCTATTCAGGGTACAATGTCACTGGTATGAGCCAAATACTACCTACTCTTTGGTAGATTTACATTTACACAAGTTTGAGAAAAAATAACCCATTCATACTATGTCCGATACCTTTAAATCGAATATCCATCGTACTTGCATTGAGGTATGCCTCCCCTGAGGTAATTAATTATGTTGTGTGCATGTGTATCAATCCATTGATTTGACGTGTCTGGACATCGATTGATCCGCTAATTGTTTGCTCATAGCAAGAGCATTTACAAGTGCATGTGTTTTTCATACATCTTATATGACGGTACATGCAACACAACGTGTATTATCAAATCTTGACTGCTGGCACTACATGGGTTCCACATAACTATAAACATATTTGCACACATCTTTCTTATATCTTACAACACAACATAGCATGTATTCTGTTCATGATGCATATCATTTAAGCATGCTACATGTCACCACATCATGCACTACATCAATAATCAAGTTCATGTACACATTCATGCTATGTAACATCCATTCATGCATTACTTGTCATTTAGCAATCAATACATGCTTACAAATGAATGTACAACTTCAAGGCTCTTGTTAAGCTCACACATTGTACTAAATCAGGTCAAATACATGCCTGGTTCATCTTAGGTTCTCAGTCATGTCAAATATCATCCATAAAAAATTGGATCAAAACAACACACTATCGTGGGGATATGATTTTTCTAATATAGGTCTATCAAAACAGGTTCACTATTACAAACAAAATCTCATATCCAACTTGGAGAGGGCATATCTCCCTCATCTAAGATCAGACGATTGCGATTTTAAGCTGAAGTCTTTCTCTGCGTGTGCAGAGTGTCTTTATAAATTTTTAGAATTTTATTTTGAATAAATTTATAGAAATTTAAGTTACAAAACATTGCTCAAATCTAAAAACTCGGAAAACCAACATACTATTCAATAAATACATCAATAATCCAAGCATACATCACGATTAACCATGAAAATATGAAAAAATGATTTTGAGTTATTAAATCGTCATCAAATCATGCATAAACACCTATGAACATGTTTCTAGCACAAATATAGACATCATATCATGAAATCATACCTGAAACACATAAAAAAAAAACTTGGATATTTCAAAATTAATCTCCAAAAAGCCTATTTCGGGGTTTGAAATCGTAAAAAATACTTTAGAATACATCAAATCTCATATCATATTTAGATCAGGACCATTTTTTGATAGTAGGATGCATAGGGGATTTATCCCCATGCATGAATAGTGTACCCTAGCTCGTACACACATCCAATGTTAGAGAAACCCTATATCGAATCGGTTGAGTTTGTGTATCTTTCATCTTCAACCACACTATCATCCTTTGAAGCTTCATAAATGGAAGACCTTTTTTCAACCTATGGGGAATGAAAAAGGAAAGGATTTAGAGAGAGGGGAGACAATTCTTGAAGAGAGAGAATGAGTGAAGGAAATTCGTGTAGAGGGTCCTCCCCTACCTATTTATAAGTTTTCAAAATACCCTGGCCACGTATCTTTGAATCATAACCCTTCATCTCCAAAATGACTCTCTAATCTAATGACACCTCATATTTAAGTGTATTGTTTTCTTAAATTAATTTTCATGTAGGAAGGGTGTGACACATGGCACCCTCTTATCAAACCTACACCCCTTATGGGAATCATGTGGGAGTCTTTGGTACATCAAAACCCCTTTTTGCTATAAGTTTGTTCTTAGAAATATTTTTTAATTAATTATGATTAATTAATATATTATATTTAAAATATGGGGGATGCCACTTGGCACCTTTATATTGTTTTAAAATGTGTTAGGGACTCCTCTCCCAAAATAGTGTGGAAGGAGCTAGAGTTCAAGTCAAACCCCTAATCATCCTATCCTAATTAGGTTAGTTAACTAAGTAAATATAAATTAAATAATATATAATATAATACAAGAGAGAATGGCACTTGGCATTCCAAATCAGTTTCCAACAGGTTATGGACTTCTTTTCCAAAATTGTGTGAGAGGAAATAGAGTATAAACTAATTTTCTAACTGAACGGGAAAATTGGATTAGGTACCAAGCTTAGCCATTAAACTAAGCCTAATATACCTCATCAATTATTTATTAAATACTTAATTTTCAACTAAGAGAGAGAATGGGGGACATTTCACCCTTCTCGAGCATTAATTAAAATATTAATTTAATCCCATGTATTGCCAAGGGCCCAATAAAGAAACGTCCCACTCTACGAGTCTGAATTTCATGTTAAACCTTATTTAATCACCTAAATTAAATTCAAATTCATTCAAACTCAAATCTAATTAATGTATCATCAAAGTTAAATTTATCTTGAAATTTAATTTTTTAATTGAACTAAATATTCAAAATAAAATCAAACTTCGGTTTCACTTTAAATATGACTTAATTATACATTCAACTTTCAATTGATCATTAAATTAAATAAAATTATTGAATTAAATTTATCAAAATTAATCAAAAACTAAATTCAATCAGTAAATGCACATAAAATTCATATTTAATTTATTTATAACTGTCAACAATTTTGGAGTATTTGAAAATTACCCATGATTTTACATCAGCGAAGGGCTGCGTCTAAACTTTTCGATGGAAACGGAAAGGCGACACAAAATTGGCGGGTAGAGGTAGAGAGAGAAGCAAAGAAGGGCGCATCTCCTCCCTCTTGTCTTGATTTTTTTTTTTTTTGTAAAAGGGAAACCCTAATTCCCCGTTCTTCTTTGCCGAGCGTTTTCTCTCTTCCCCTCCACCGATTCCTCATATCGCTTCCCTCCCATCGATTCCTCCCTCGAACAATCACATCTCCGTCGAATCCGCTCGTTTAAATGCTCCATCGAGGGCTCAAATCGACCGTCTACCACGGCGATACTCGTTTAGGCGAGGCCGACGCCTTCCCTCAAAACCCTATTCTCCAACCCTCTTCCCTCGCAGAGATTCGCGTCACTGGTCTCTCTCCTCCCGGCGAGAGATGCTACCCTCTGGCCATCCTCCAGGCCATCTCCGCCTCTGGTCTTTTCTTCAAACTCGAATCCAAATCTCCTCCCGTCGATTTATTCCGTCTCCACGCCGCTTGCTTCCATGAGCGCAAGGTAGTCGCTTTCTCGGAGTAGAATCGAGAGAGTTCTCGTTTCTTTCTGACTGCTAATCATGTTTTCTTGTTTTCGTTTGCAGACCGCCGTCGTCATGCTCAGGGACGAAGAGGTGCATTTGGTGGCAATGCCGAGTAGGAGGGAAAAGTTCTTGTGCTTCTGGGCTTTTACCGTGACTAAGGGCCTCTACAACTCTTGTTTGGGGCTGCTCAACCTCAGATGCTTGGGTATCGTCTTCGACCTCGACGAGACGTTAATCGTCGCCAACACAATGAAGTCATTCGAGGACAGGATCGACGCTCTGCAGCGGAAGCTCAACTGCGAGAACGAGCCTCAGCGTGTTGCCGGAATGTCCGCGGAGATCAAAAGGTACATCGAGGATAGGGCGTTCCTGAGGCAGTATACCGAGAGTGATCAGGTAATTGACAGCGGGAAGTTGTTCAAGGTTCATCCCGAGGAGGTTCCTCCACTTCCCGACAATCACGACCGCGTCTTTCGTCCGATTATAAGATTGCCAGACCGAAACATCATCCTGACTCGCATCAATCCCGAGGTGGCGCTACTCTTCCCTAGTTTTTTTTCCTTGCTTTCACCCTTAAGGGTGTTAGAATGGGTGTTCGATTGCTCCCTTTTATCCAGGAAAAGTAGGTTTAGTAGGGAAATTGCATTTTATTCCACAATGCACATTTTCAACTTACACTACATTATGGATAAGTTGGCGGGCCCTTGAGAAAAACTGAGATATCCTAGTTTTCTAGATAAGCGTGGCCAAGCAGTCCGTTACAGTTATTGAATTGGGTTTCTTCTATTAATGTTACTTTCTGTCCTGCCATTACACGGATTTTGATTGGTTCGAGTATAAAATTCAGGTTCGTGATACTAGTGTGCTTGTTCGATTACGTCCTGCATGGGATGAACTCAGGAGTTATCTGACTGCTCAGAAAGGCCGCAAACGTTTCGAGGTGTATGTGTGCACCATGTCAGAAAGAGATTATGCTCTTGAGATATGGAGGCTTCTTGACCCTGAAGCACATTTGATAAGTTCAAAGCAGCTATTGGATCGTGTCGTGTGTGTAAAATCAGGTTAGCAGTTAAAATGTTTGATTCTCGATTCTCCTAAAGGTGTAGCAGTATACTTTTTAACTGTACTTCTGCCTAGTGCAAGACATTGGAATTCAAACCGGTGTGTGACTGTGCTACTTAAGGACTGGTTGATTTGGGTTGTTTTGGTCTTGGGACATGGTTGGTTTGTTAAGGGATGTAACTATTGACTTGTATCTGGCAAATCCATAAGCATGTATGGTTTATGTGCTATTCCTTGCAAATTGAGTTGTAGTTTCCTTTTGGTCTGCACGACTTTTGAGGCCATTGTTGTATTTTACTATGAACATTGTATTAGTTAACCATTATTGGAGTTGTATGAAGGATGTTACAGAGCATGCTCATGCCCACAATCCTATTTTGCAAGGTGCCTTGTAGAAGCATTATTAGTGGAGGTTGCCGTTTCTTGTAACCATGGTGAAATTTGGGATGCATGAGATGCTCCCAAGGAGAATAGTTGCTATTTATTACCATTGTCCATAATTATTTGTTTGGGCAATATGTGAAGTCTTTTGTTGTCATGCTAAGCTCCAGAGGATAATCATTGCCTTATATATAAAAAGCTTATGTTGGTTTCATTTTGTAGGCGTATTTGGATGTTGGTTTGAAACTCTGTAGATCATCTTCAATGCTATTCATTACCTAGTCACAGTTTTTCTTTTGATCCCAATTATTTTCTGTCTGGCATTGATAGTTAGTACAGCTTAGATGGATTTTGACTAGGCATGTCAATCTATTCTGTAGTTTTTTCATGGTCACATGGTTGGAACAATCTTGGTGTTGCAAATTGAATGTCACAGAATCTCTGACTAGCTAATGGTCGGATACATAGTACAGGTGATGGGATTTTCATGGTATTTGTCTTTCTGGACTTTGGACTGGGCTGGTAAAAATGAAGTAAAGTTAGTATCAAGCTCGTAGCGGTTAAAAGATGAGGTGATCTTCCATCCTCCAAAATCCAGATCATGAAGATCATAACTCCATCAACTACTTTCATTTTGAGTTGAAAAATTGTCCTATCAATTCTCTACCTTGGCTTATGTTCCACTCTCTTGTTCTTCATATTTGTCTTCCTTTTATTTCCTGATGGTTCACAACTCTCTCTCTCTCTCTCTCTCCATGGACATATTCCTGGCATTTTAATTTGTCGCAAATCCGTAACATTCCTTCAATTATTTCATTAATAGATAACTCACTGGAGTAGGAACCTTTGAACATTGTCCAAGCCCCAAAACACACAAAGTAAGTTATGAACAACGAAGTACTGAAATAAATGAGTCAGGTCTGTTCCCAATTCTAGATCCAGTCCATGAGATTTATATCCCTGGCTGTTTTATATTGGTTGCGAATGGATGTTGTCTAGTGAAAGTTTCTTTTTCTTAGTATTTTTTTATACCCTAGTACTTGCAAAGTTTGTCCACCAACCTTCTTGTGGCAATATTTGGAGTCTGAAATATCCATTATTTCTGTGTTGCTGAAGGTTTGTGTGTTGCTGAATCTAAGTTGGTGCTATGTGATGCTTTATACCAGAGAACGAAGTTGCTTTGTTTGTCTTGCCATGTTTTACTTGAGTTGTTTTTCAGGCATTTTCTGTTCTTTAGATATTAAGTCCTGTTTGAATATTAGTCCAAATATGTGGATTCTTTCATTGTTGTCATAGTTATTCATCCATCACCACCTTGTATGGTTATTATGAAAATGAAGACTTCAAAACATCTTTATGTTCTGCTGACAAGTATGTTTACTTGTTTTTTTTCTATAATAATGTACTTTCTTTTGGGGTTATGTACACATACTAGGTGCAAGGAAGTCATTGGTTAATGTCTTCCAGGATGGCGTTTGCCATCCAAAGATGGCAATGGTAATTGATGATCGGTTGAAGGTTTGGGATGATAAGGATCTACCTCGAGTTCATGTTGTTCCTGCGTTTGCTCCATATTACGCTCCTCAGGCAGAGGTATATAGTATATACATGCTTTAGTTGAAATCTCAATATAAAGTGTAATGTCATTTTCCATTACTGATGAATCTGTATGCTGCTCTACAGACAGCAAATGCTGTTCCAGTTTTATGTGTTGCAAGAAATGTAGCTTGTAATGTAAGAGGGGGCTTCTTCAAGTAAGTCCACCAGCAATATAGCTGGTTATACAGTGTTCTATACCGTTATAATATGCGATTCTTTTAGTTGCTTATTTGGAGTTTGGGGTTTGGGCACATTTTTCTACTGCATCATTGTCCTTTTCTTTTTTCTTCGTCTATTTATCACAGAGAATTTGATGAGAATCATTTAAGAAGTGTTTGTGAGATATATTATGAAGATTCAGTGTCAGACCTGCCATCTGCACCTGATGTGAGCAACTATTTGATGACAGAGGTAACCATAGACAATTTTTTGTTTTTGTTTTCCAAGTGACATTTGGTTTTCTCCATAGACTTAAATAATCTCTACCATGTTGGTTGTGAATGGGAAGTCAGGACTCTAGTATGATAACTATTGGCAATTTGCCTGTGTCTGAAGGCATGAATGACACTGAAGTTGAAAGGAGAATTAGTAGATTGGTAGGTCATAATCAAGGATGCTGTTCTTTTTTTCTATCACATTTTAACTGGACAAATTATTGGAACAAAAACAAAATTTTCAGTTTTACTGGATCTTAATAGGGATTCTGTCTTTTGATTGTTGGCATTCTCTATTGGTTTCAGGATCAGAAATTGAGCTCTGATGCTACGATATCAGGACAGAGTAAGAATTGTTATTGTTATGTACTTGCATAATCTCTTCTCTTTTCATATTCTTTGTTTTTTCTCTTTGTATCATCCTTCAGGGCCAACATTTCCTGGCACATTTGCAAGAGATGAGCGGGGGTTTGTTCTTGATCCTGATACAAGAAGACGACTCCTTATTCTTCAACATGGGCATGATGCTCGTGCTCAGAAGCCAGTTGATTCTTCTACCGCATCAGTGCCTACTGCAGAACTACTGGAACCAGATGGACAAGCCCATGGGGGCTGGCTGGTCATAGAGGATGACAAGAACTCAGGACAGCTACAGGGGCAGGTGTCAGGATTAGCCCTAGAATCCAATGCCTTGGAATCTGGCAAGCAGCATGCTCAACATTCTTCCTTTTCTCATGGCATTGAGACTTCCATTTCCTCCGAAAGACCTCAAATATCTCAAGAAAAATTAGGAGAGGTCTGTAGCACATGAGTTTGTTTTAGGCTGTTTATCATATTTATTGCTAGCTACCAATATGTTATGTACAGGTACTGATCTAACAATTGCACTAAAGTCCTGCCAATTAAATCTGACTCATCTGTAGGGACTTCTTGGAGATGATTGGCCACACCAAAATCATGTACAGTCAAGTTATTCTTCCTCTTTAGGTGCTTGCTTTATCTGCATGGCTCCTGATGAATTTCACTCGGTTCACTTTCCAGTCACTTCTCTGTTTTACAGCACACAGTCTTTGGTTGCTACATGTTCTCAATTTAGTGTGTGCAAGGCAAATCTTGTTCAATTTGTTGATAATGATTCAAATAAGGGTTCTAACTTCAGAAAATTTAAATTTAGAGAAGTAACATTGAGTGTGTCTATGGCTATGTCACATGGGTGCGGCACTTTCAAAAACCTTGGGTGCGGCAGGGGCAAAAATGTAAAAATAAATAAATAAATAAAAAAAAATATATATATATATATAGAAGGGAGGTCCGGGTGGTTCCCCCTGGCGTGGGTCCCGCTGCACGGTCAGCGGGCGGGGGGTTATAGGGGGGCAGCCCCCCCCCCCCCCCCCTCAAAGATTTTTTTTTTAAAATTCCGCAGCCCATTTCATAGGGCAAAATTTAAAAAAAAAATCCAAAAAATGGACCGAAATGACCCTCGGTGTGGTCAACGCACCCAGGGTCGGGTTGACCGCACCCGGTTCTGCACCCGCGTCGACGCGGGTACGGCACCCTGCTAGCCGAATCCCTGTGACATAGGTCTATGGTCATCTTGCTTGCTTATGCCCCAGCTAGATCAGATGGCTTGCTGGTAATAAATAGCATTCCTTGATGCTGCCAGATAGCTGTCTGGTTTAGTCATTATTTGGTGCTACATTATAGATTTGTATATCCTCTAAGCTATGTCACGTAAGTGTGGGTGCGACACAGCAGTTTCAAAAAATTGGGTGTGGATATATATATATATGTGTGTGTATGTGTGTGTGTGTATACTACCCTCATGAGTATTTTTATTCTTTTCAGTTTTTTTGCACATCTAACCCTCCAGATATGATCTACATATCAAGTTTAGTAGAAACTGACCTTTGAATCATGCTTTTCTAATGTATATGTCAGATTTTACTAGCGTTGAAAAATCAATGGCCTACAATCTACCAAATTTTCAAACCTCAAAAAACATGTTTTTATGTTGAAAAACTATGATCCAAAGGTTGATTCCTACTATTTTGACTATGTTGAACACATCCATGATGCTAGATTTGGCCAAAACAACCTCTTCCTATGAGTTCCAACTATGGGGTTCTTTACCCATGAGGGTAGCAAATGCTATCCCTATATATATGTGTGTACATATGTATGTATATAATATAGATAAAATTGGACTTGGTTTGGGTTAACTGACTGTAGTTTCAGAAAAAATGGATCAACATATCATGGTTTATAATCGTCATTGAACTGCCAAGTTTTTAAGAAGAAAGAAGAAAAGGAACAAGTGGTGAACTATGTCACAGGGATTCGGCCAGACAAGTGCCGCACCTGTGTCGACGCGACGCGGGTGCGTGTGTGGCACCCGGTGCGGTCAACCCGACCCTGGGTGCAGTCAACACACCCAGGGTCATTTTTTGGATTTAAAAAAAAAATTCTGGGCTGCGGAATCAAAAACCCAAACTTTTTCGCGAAAAATGATCAAAAGATGGAAAAAAGAAAACTCACTAAATTCTGAGAGGACCAACATGAAGATGAAGATGGAGGAGATGAGGGTGATGAGCCCTCCGGAGAGCATCCTGTTGTAGAAGTCCTCGTTGATCTTCGGGTAGGCGTCGAGATTCCGGAGCTTGTTCATCATCTCCATGGCCCTCTCGGCCGCCTGAAAACAGGTAAGCTGGGAATTCCGGCGAGGGAATCTAGGGTTTCCGCTCTCTCCCCACAACCCTCTTCCTCTCCCTCTTTATTTTGCCGGTAGAGCTATCGTGAAATACTCTCCTTCTCCTATTTTTTTGTCCTTTTTTACATACGAAATTCCTTTTTTGGGGGTTTATTTATTATTTGCCTTCTATATGAGGGTTGACATTTTTTCGAACGGTACGATCCCGTGATGATGTATGACCCAAAGGTCAAGTCCAAGAACTCACGAGTCATGACCACAGTTGTCATTGGTTGGTGGATCAGATATCCGATTCAGACACAGGAAGGTGTGAGCTCCCAGGTAGCATGCAATGAGGTTCAGATTCGGGTTCGAATTACATCGGGTAGAGGAGACCTTCAAGGCAGCTCAAACTCATCCCACGTAATTGAAAATAAAAAGTATTAAAAGGTATTATTTCAATTAAAAAGTTATATACATAGCTCACAAGGGCTATCCTTTTCTGACTAAGGGCTACCATAGTTGTCATTTGACATGGGATGACCATGGTACATACGGGTGGGCAACCGGCCCAGCAGTCTGATGGGCTAAGCCTACCCGGCTCAGGCCCGGTTTGGGTCATGATTTTAGAAACCCCATCTGTTATATACGTGAGATGGGCTAGGGCTAGCCCGCCGGCTATCGGGGTCATTTTAGTCCATTTTTTAGATTTAAAAAAAAAATCTTGGCTGCGGGTACCCCCGACCCCCTTCTATATATATATATATATATATATATATATATATATTTTGCCGAACCCCCCGCACCCAAGGTTTTTGAAAGTGCCGCACCCGCACCCGCACCCAGACCCATGTGACATAGGTGGTGAAATGAAAGGATGACTTTATATGTATTAACCTTTTATGAAATGTTACATGCCCATACAAAGTTCATCCACTTGTGTCTGAACTATTGTCACATATTTTGAAAAATATTGTGATATTATCAGCTATTTCAAGGTAGCCGATAATATAGAGAATATATCGTGATATTTTCAAAATATCGTGATATTTTTTAGAAAATTTCTTTATTTTTTTAAATTTGAAGTTTACATTTCCTATTTTTTTTGTTTCTTTTATATTTTTAAAACCTTTAAAACATGTTTCTTTATATTTTTGAATGAAAAATAATGCAAAAGTTATTATTTTCTTAGCTTTTTTGTTGTTATTTACATTTTTTCAATTTTTAAACTCCTAAGATTTATCAACTTTTGAAAATCTCTCTGAGAAATCGAGAAATTACCTTTAACGATACGAGTGACTATGGTCTGAACCAATGTTGTGAAAAGCATTGTGGCGTAGCATAGTGCTCCACCAAAAACTGAAGCGATCAAAATTTTTTTTCTTTAATTTTAAAAAACCTTTAAAAATATCTACAAATATAAATAAATACTAGAAATGCTTTATTTATAAAGTAACAATCAATAAGAAAAAGAAAATTGCAAAATTAACATTTTTTTTCTTCTTCTATAGAAAATTGCAAATATAAATAGTTTTTTTCCTTTTTGTCTCTCTCTCTCTTTCTTTTTCTTTCTTTCTTCCATTCTTTCTTTTTTCCTTTCTTCCTTCCTTTTCTTTTTTCCTTTCTTTCCTTCCATTTCTTTCTTTCTTCCTTCTTTCTTTCTTTCCTTTCTTTTCTTTTCCTTCTTTCTTTTCCTTTCTTTTTCTTTCTTTTCTTTCTTTTTTTCCTTTGTTGCGCTATTTACTTGCACCTCAAGGCGCAGACGGCCTCACCTCAATGCAAGGCACGCTATTTGCGCCTTGAGGCGCATTTTTGATAACTATGGTCTGAACTCAGATTTTATAAAAGGTTAAAATTTTACATTTATAAAATCTAACACTGTTTTCTCTTGTTTAGGCTTTAGACAGACCATGGACTCAAATTTCAACAATGGGAAAAGGCTGCTGTCTTATGATTCTAAAATCTCCTTTTTCACACTCAAATGTGGAAGTGGAACACACTAAACTTCCAAACTTCTTTTTCCTTTTTGACATGATATGATTATGAAATTTATCTGCAATAGGACTAAAACAGCCTTACATTTATTGTCTATTTTCCCATTATGTCTATTCTAAAATTTCAGTGGTGTTCCTATGTTCCTCATTACCAAAAGTTCAGGACCATCCTTGTATATTTTCAAACCTTTAGTAGTTTCCATGAAGTCTCAAAGTTCCTTAAACTGGATAATGTATTTATGCACATGGAGATGGTGGAGGTCGCTAGCGTGGCGGTTCACCTGGAAAGAGAGAAATAGTAGAATGTTCGAGGACAAAAGTCTAACCCTCTTGCTATCTACTGTTGTATCCAAGTTTCCACTATACTTTGCAGAGTCTCTGTGGAAGGGAGAAGATATCTCCCGGATTTGTCCCACGCAAATTGGGATCTCTTAACATCAACCAAAACCATCTGTATTTGGTTCATTTACCGTGCTTCTTTGCTGTGCCATTTCTCATTGCTTGATTTACTTTCACATTAATAAATTCCTCAGATTTTCCTCCAAAAATAAAAGATACTGCCAACAAATCTATCATACTCGATCCAAGTATGATGTTTTTTTGAGTCTGCAAAGTGTTTTTCTTCAGCACACCAGAAAGTCTGAGAATTGTTTTCAATAATTGAAACATTTGGAAAGATCCAAAAGATTGGAAGCCTATATTCTTTTTTACAGATTCTGATTTTTTATGTATGGAAGGCTCAATGGGGAGGTGTTATAGATATTTTGGAAGTTAGGCTTTGCTTCTATTTGATCAGCCACAATCTGGTCTTTCTACCTGCTTATAACTGTTTGAAAAAATTTAAATAGTGCACACTTGCTTTCTTTAAACTTCAGTTTGATTTCCAATTTCTGGTTTTGTGCATAGTTGACTCTGGTTTGCACTTGTCTTTACGATTGTTTTGGCTCAAAGTGCAAGATGTAGAAATTCAGTTGGTAGTCCTATTGGAGATTGTAAATCTGGTTTCTAATGTAGAACATATGACCCTAGGGACTGAGAGTTTGGCTTAAGGGCAATGTTGGGATTTGATGTAGATATCAGATATATTTTCTTGCTAAATGTTTTACTTGTTCTGTTATATGTGATGCCGTGTATGTTGGGCATGTTTCAGTTCTCTATTCTCTGTAGCATTTCCATGATATTTGCATTGATCCTTGTCTCAACCGAAGAAAAAATCCATGATAGGATTTTGTAGTTTTTCATCTCTCACTCTTCATGTTTTTTACTATATTCCTCAACTGCTTTTGTTCTTTCTTCTCCATCAAGAGTTTTTATTTCTCTTTTTTCAACCATTGTAATCTTTGGATCCGGTTCCGGTATTGAACCCTAGATATACCCCCAAAGTCCCTTCCCTTTGATGTGTGCTTCCATATTTTCGGCCCAAACTGTTAAAATATGATGTATATACATATATATATATATATATATATAGATTACAACACATACACATATATATTATCATATATATTTCTATGTGTCTATCTACATATATAAATATATATATTTATTTTGTAAATACCTGATAGGGGTATTTCTGTCATTTCACATGTACACACATATTCTAGATATGCTTTCTCCTTCTTTTTCCCTTTATTCTTTTTCTTTTTTACCTTTTTTTTTTGTTTTTCCTTTTTTTATTGTTGGAGAGGGGTCCACATAGAGTCGTTGGACCCCTCCAACGGTCATAAATATGACCGTTGGAGGGGCTCCAACGACTCTATGGGAGCCCCTCCTTGGGTCCCTTGCTGTGTATAAATAAGGGGCATGACCCCATGTATTACTTCAAGCTTCTTATGAAGCATTTTATGAGTGAAATATATTTTTTTACTTCTTTGTGTGTTTGACCACTTTTTGTGGTTTTATTTTGCCCATTTGTGGCCTCTTGTGTATGTGCGTGCTTCCGTGCTTTCTCTTGGAGATTTCATCTCTCTCATTTGGCACTTCATTACATGGTATCAGAGCATAATACATGGGGTCATGCCCCTTATTTATACACAACAAGGGACCCAAGGAGGGGCTCCCATAGAGTCGTTGGAGCCCCTCCAACGGTCATATTTATGACCGTTGGAGGGGTCCAACGACTATGTGGACCCCTCTCCAACAATAAAAAAAGGAAAAACAAAAAAAAGGTAAAAAAGAAAAAGAATAAAGGGAAAAAGAAGGAGAAAGCATATCTAGAATATGCGTGTACATGTGAAATGACAGAAATACCCCTATCGGGTATTTACAAAATAAATATATATATTTATATATGTAGATAGACACATAGACATATATATGATAATATATATGTGTATGTGTCGTAATCTATATATATATATGTATATACATCATATTTTAACACAAACATGATAGTTTGACCCATTGATCTTAAAGCCAAGAGAAAAGTGAGAATCTTTTTCTGCCATGGAGAAGTATACGAGAGAGAGAAAACTTCAAGAATAGAGGCTCTTACCACAAAGGGTCTTTTAAGCTCACTAGAAGAGATGAATTGCACTTAGAAGTGGATTGCAAGAGCTTTCCATGCCAAAAAGGAGAGATTAAGAAAGCACACTCTTTTCAAAGGAACCACTGGAGTATGGCGAAACACGAGCTATACTTTCATCGACCTTGCTTTTATACCATGTGAAAATGTCTTCAAAGAGACAATGTGCACAAACACACCAAATCTTCAATATATAATGTGTGCACAAAAGCACAAAAGAGAACTTGAAACAAGTGTGCTCAAAGGCACAATACATAAATGAGAACACAAATGCTCAAATGCATAAAAAATAAGAAAAATCATTATTGAAGTGAATTGGAGTTTTCCTAGAAATCTTAAACAATACAAAGGGGGTTCACCCCTATATATAATCCAGAAGGAGCAAAGGAGGGGCTCCAAAGTAGACGTTGGAGCCCCTCCAATGGTTAGAAATCTAACCGTTGGATGGGTCCCAACGTCTATTTGTAGGGCCCCTCAAGAATGGAAAAAAAGAAAAGAAAAGAAAAAATAAATTACAAACATATTAAAAAAGAGGAATATGCGTAAAAGAGTGAAAAGACAAAATTACCCTTATCAGATATTTCAAAAGGAATATACTTTATATATATATATATATATATATATATATATATATATATATATTTTAACACCCCTAATGGGCATAACCTATTACAAGGACTGAAATGACTAAAATACCCCTAATGAGTATTTACCTATTACATGATTATAAATAAAATATATATATACATATATATATATATACATATATATATACATATATATATATATATATGAATATATATGTATAAAATATATATATACATGTACAACTTAACAGATATCTACTGTATATTTTAATCACGAGGTTTAATCTCTAGTTTTTTTAGTCTCTGCCTTTGTTCCTTGTGTTGTCAATTGTTGCCTCTTCCTTGTGGCCTTGGAGGCGTTTCTTGTTCTATTTTATTTTATGTGATTGTTGCTTGTATTAAGTGTGTCTTTTGATTAGTTTTTGCATTGGTGCTCGATTTTTTTTAGATTATTTATTTAAATGATTTTTTCTCTTCTTGAAAGATGATAAGCTGCCTTCATCACAAACATACACCAATAACAACGAGCCTCATGTGGCAGCTGGACTAGTCTCAGAACAATCACCTTCTGTGTCTGTTGGAGTTTTAAGAGAAATTGGACTAAGGTGTGGCTTGCAGGTATTTATTTGAAAGCATAACCATTTTAATTTTAATGCTTGTGTGCTGCTTCATCGGCCGTCAAATATGTAGTTCTTTTCTTACTTTCGCAACACCATTTTTCTTTGTTTTAGATTGAGTTCAAATCAGTCTCTATTACCAATACGGAGCTCCAGTTTTCTGTTGAGGTCAGTGTATAGGATTACCCAATTACATGCATTCATTGTGTTTTCAATTTCAATTATTTGCTGCTTCCTGCTTTCAAATTTTAGAATTAATCCTTTTTATAACTTTTTAATAATTCTGAGGAAGCACATTCTGAAATTAATAAATTACTGGTCTCTTTTGTCATTTAGTCTCTATATTGTCTTCTTCCTCAATTACTGCTATTCCAGAATATGGAGCCTTTCTGCATGCATCCTTGTAGGTCTAGTTGTGTTCATGCATTTGAATGATTATGGTACATCTGTTTAAACCTACTGTCCAACACTATTAGTTTCTTTTATTATTTCTCACTCAAATTCACCCATTCAGGTTTTGTTTACTGGAGAAAAGATTGGCGAAGGAACAGGCGTAACAAAGCAAGAAGCTGAATACCAAGCTGCTGAAAATGCCCTTCAAAATTTGGCAAGTAGGATATGGTTATTTGCTTTACCAATTGTATGGCTTCCTTGGAAGAAAGTTCTTCCTTTTGAACTATGAGTTCAGTTGAATGTGGTGGCACCATGTTACCCACTTTGTTTTGGACTTCTGTTTGTTGTATTCTATTTGGTTGCTTTTCTGACATAACAAAAAAACTGAAATGATATCTATGGTGCTGTTTGGTGTTGTATGCAGCCATAATTTCCATTTTTATTGTCAGTGCAGAAAAATATGTTGCACATATTTCTAATGATAATGGAGCTGTTGATGGCGAATCAAATAAGTTTTTCATTCAAAATGAAGTTGGATCTTTATTGGACATACATGGATCTTCTAGAGCAGAGAAAGTGGCTGGGGAAGAAGCTTTATCCAGTACAAGTACAGTGGAACACTTGGAAGCATTTGACAAATCTAAAAGAATATCCAACGTCATATCTACTCTTAAAGAATTAGTAAGAAACTCAGAGTTATTTACTAATTCTATGATTTTCGTGCGCTTTTCAAATGTAGTTTAAAAGATCTAATTTTTATTCATGTACTCATCGGTTGCAAGAGATTTTTTTTCTTGCAGTGCATGATGGAAAACCTTATGCCTGTTATCAATGATATGCCTCCCCCTTCCATCACACTGAATAAAGGAGAATTTTATGCTCAGGTAAGATATATCTGATATGGGCATTAAGCTTTTCGGACCTTTTCTATGTTTCATAAACCTATCTTCCTTCCAAGTCTTAATATACAACAGCTACGTGATTTGATACCATTATGATTCTTTTTCATCTTGAAATGAACTTCTAGCTACTTGAGAACATTTTGTGGAATGATCTGAATGACATCTTTCTTTTGCTCTCATCTATTCCTATCGTACAGGTTGAGGTGGCAGGTCGGATTCTTGGGACAGGAAGAGATTCAAACAGAGAACGTGCTCAGCTGAAGGTTATTCATTTCTTTGCTTATATTTTGCTGCATTGACTGTGTGCATCTTCCCTTGTGTTTTGCTGCATTGACTGTATGTGCATTTTACATTTAGAATAATTTCTGCAACCTTGAAGATTTGCTAAGATACGTCTGAATTTTGAATAGTTTGGGTAGAGCTAGACCTGTGCACTGCTAGCAGATGTAGCTAAAATTTGCAACATAAATAATGAACTTTGCAACTAAGACCAAGCTTCCTTTTGTCTTGTAATTCTGAAATTTCGTGGGTAACAACCTTTTGAACAAAAATGCATAGCAAGCGGCATACATAAATTATAGCATGCAAAAGCAGAATCAGATGTCAGGAGTAAGAATGTGATGTTTGTTGCTGATCTCTGATAGCAACCATATGCACCTATTGTTTTGGTCAGATTTGTTGAGCATACAGTATCTTCTATGTTGCACACCAACAAAACCATACTTTTGACACTATTTGCTTCCAATCATACTGCAACCTAATTGATTGTAGTTCAACCAAGCACAAGTTCCCTTGATCAAACCCAAATATGAGGGGTCATGAACAAGGACCATCACCCCTTTAAATTAGTTGTGCGATAGCCTACCATCTGCAGGGCTCTGTACATAAAGGTAGGGCTGCCATCAGGGTCCACCCAAACCCATCCAAATAACAAGCAATCAGGTTCAGGCTTGAATTTTGGTTGTTGGGCTGGGGAATTGGAGTCCCAAACCTGAGTGATATAATTTAATGGGTATTTGGAATATATTTTTCTAAACATAAAAAATACATAAGAAGACACTTGGCTCAGCTACGTTGGATCGGGTATCCAGTAAATTCATAGCTCAAACCAAACCTGCATGTTACTCGGGTCGGGTTTGGGTCAACCCAAATATTATTTGGGTTGGTTTTTTCTGCACATACCCAAAAATCCATATTCATCTATGTCACCTGGGTACGGGTACGGGTACGGCTGTGGCTGTGGCTGTGGCTGTGGCTGTGGGTACTGGTAGAGAGGGTACGGCATGGCAATTCCAAAAAATATGGGTACGGGGACACGGCTAAATATATACTGAAAAATATATATTATATATCTAAAATATACTGAAAATATATATTATATATCTAAAATATACATTATATATTGAAAATATAATACATAATATAATATAATATTGGACACGGTAAATGCTATGCCGTGTCCAGGTATCAGTACCCATGTTGACATGGGTACGACACCCAAGGTTCCATGTCACGGTAACATAGATATTCAGGCTGGGTGAGTATCCAGCACAAACATGACCAAATTGACAGCCCTATTTAAAGCCATGGGGAGCTAACAAAACCATTAAATGCATCTTTAGTAATTTATATATAAGTGGAACATATATGTGGCTGGATTACACAGCTCATTTTTTTTTGTGAACCATGTTTACCAAAAGCTCCTATTATATCCTTAGACACTTGCTTTTTGGAGCTACTTCTAAAGCCTGCTTCACAAGTTATGAGAGGCACACATCCAAAAACATGGGAATTGTGATTTCCATATGCTTCAATCACCCCATCGAATAAATGGGAGATGTTCCTCGAAAGTTAAGGAAATCTGGTTCCTATAGACATGAAATTTATTTGCCTATTTTAAATGTCATAGATAAAAGTGGTCTTGTATAATTATTACACAAAAGTCATTTTCACTTGTATAAGCTTAAAGTCCTTTTAGGTAATTCATTTAAAACATGTGTAGGTAGAAATATTAGACATATTATGTACTCATATGCATGATAGTTTTCATAGTAGGAAAACTAAATAAGATCTTTGTCTTTGTAGGCTTTATGAATATTGTGTTACTATAGATATTACTACTTTTTAAATCAAGAAGTTTGTTGGTTATGGCGATTTGTATAGTGTGATGACCATTGTATTATTATTTTGATTTTTTTTTGCTTATAAATCTAAACTTATTTGTTTCCTAAACTTTTCTTATACTCTTGTTCCTTCACACACTTCTTTCTTCTAATTCCTTTGTCCTTTTCTCTCTGGCTATCTTCTTGCAAACGATGGGCAACCGATGCATGGTCTAGTACAGTGGCAGAATTGAGTGTTGCCCTTGTGGAGAATTAGAAAGTCATTAATGACTTGCTTGTCTGCTCAGGCCATTGACGTAGTTGTGCTTAATACATTGTGGAAAAACCAACACATTGGAGTATTGAGAATCACAAGAATTGATAATCAAGAAATATTGGCTAGTTTTATTGGTATGTAAATCATATCTCAATGCCAAAGTGCTGCCAGCGATTTGGCTTTGGTTCTTTAATGTGAAGGCATCCAAAGTCAACCTTAGTTGTCAGAAGCAGTGCCTAGGCCCAGGGTTACCGCCTGGGCTTATGGGTCTAGGCAGTAATGCCCTGTTTTCCCGCCTAGGCTGGGGGGACATGGTTGTCATTATCTTTTTGTTTTTTTTCTTCTTCCTCCTGCCCCAAACCCTTTCTTTTTTCTTTTCTCCTTTTCTTCTTGTTCTTTCTTTTTTTCTCTTTAACTTCTCCTTTTCTTCCTCCTCCTCCTTTTGCCCCTCCACCTTCTCTTTTTTCTTTGTCTTTTTCTTCCTTTTTCCCCTTTTTATTTTTCTTTTATTTTTCTTCTTTTTTCTCTTTTGAAATTTTCTTCTTCCTCCTCCTCTCACCCCTTCACACTCTTCTTTTTTTCCTTCTGTTTTATTTTTGTTCTTTACATGTGTGCCCATGTTTTTCACACACATTATATATACAGGATCGACCCAGATCCATACAGCCTGACCCAGGCATGGGACCGGATCTGCACGAGGGGATCGAGGATCGGACTCACGCAGGGGATCCGACCCAGATCATGGTACCAAAGTGCAGGGTTGGGGTACCCCTGCATACCTATTCCAGACGAGGCCAGGCCCGAGCATCTCGGGTCCAACATCAACGAGAAGGCGACTTGGGTCCAGGATCGGACCCGAGACCCGGGTCCAGTTTACTCCTTTATAAACCCTATTCTAGGTTGCGTGGGGGGACTATTGGCATTCTTAAAAGTTTTCTTTTGTTCTATTTTCATGCAGCCGCACGTGCATTGCTGTTCTCTTTTCTTTTTCTGTTCTTCATTCAATCCGATTTCTGTTATTCATTTTTTTTCCTGCTAGTATTTGTTCTCTTTTCATTGTAAGCCCTACAAATCTTGTAATAAACTGTTGCTCGGATCCATTGATCCGAGCCTTTGCTTCAAGTGGCCATTGAGTGATTGTGTGCTGCACGATCGAGCATTGGGAGAGACAGCCCAACGCCAGTTCCACTAGCAGACCAGCGTCGATTCCTCCACTGCATCAAAGGGCGTCAACACAGCACCCATTAACGTGAATCATTGGATTCCTCACTGCATCAATAAGTGTATCTTATATATATATATATATATATATATATATATATATATATATATATATATATATATATATATATATATATATATATATATATATATATATATATAAGATACACAGCAACCCCCCCCCCCCCCCCCCCCCCCCCCCCCACACACACACACACACACACACCAACATCTACCCACACACACATATATACTAGCAAACTAAGAAGTCGGCACATTAACACGTACTGATACACACACTACCAGAAAAGCGAAAAGCATAATGTGAGATAATGGGTCAAAAATGATATAATATTGATATAATTATCATCATTTCTCTTGTGATCTAGCAAATATTAGAAACGTAGTCCCTTATGGAAGGTTCCCTAGCCTTTTGTTCTCTCCAAATTTTCATCATATTTGCATCACGTTGTTGTACTTCATAACCTATGTGTATTACGTAATAGGATCCTGACTGTCTTTCCCTTCTCTGGGTGCTAGAGTCTTGCTTTCATCAACTAGATGGAAATGATCTTGCCTCATTTTTGACATATGTTTGCTGTTGATCATCTTAGTCACGTTATCATATCCCAATTAACCTTGCTATTGACTTAAAGGATTTTTTATGGAATTCTTTGGTCAATATGTTAATGCTTTAATTTGCTACTTACTCTTGAGGATTTTAACAATCTTAGGGTTCTATGGAACATTCTATGAGACAAGGTTGTAGTTTTCATGAGGGCCATTGCTCATTGTGATTAGTGTTTCTGGCTGTCAGCACGGCAGCATGGGTTTAGGTCCTAATAGCAGCCACATCTTGAAGCAGGGGGGAGAAAAAAAGGAAAAAGTAGAGGATTTGGGCTGTCTCCAGTACGTCCCTCCTTATTTCCTGGGATAAGTATGGGATTGCATCGGTATGACTTTTTATGTTTGTATTTCTCATATTGCCTTGGGAGATGTAAAACAACAGTGTTGAAGCTTTACATCTCTCTCTCTCTCTCTCAAACACATACACAAAATATGTTTATGCTTTCATTTTTGTGATGTTCACAACTGCTTAGATTGCCATTATTTATTGCCCTGGTATTTTGCTTTTGATATTAATATTTTCCTCTAAAATGACACAGCAATTTGCAAGTATGGGTTTCAATCTAGTAAACGTTTTTTTGGTGGGGTTCTTGGATTAAAATTTTAATTGCACTTGTTTTTGGGGTTCAAATGATATTCATACATTTATCTCTTGAAAACTTTGGTGCTATAAGGTTGACACTTGGTATGGTGCTGTGTTGCGCAACTAGAAAGTGAGAGGAACAAAGGATTCATGTGCGGAGATGCATATATGTTAAGATGGACATGTAGGGTCATCGTAAAAGATGAGATTAGAATGAATATATCGAAAAACATTTAAGAGTACTGCTAATAAGAGGGAAAAAAAGAAACTGTTGATTGAGATGATTTGACGTGTAGAGACCTATCACAACACCAACATAAAGAAGGTTGACACAATGAAAGTGAAAGAGGAAGACCATTGAAGACTTGGAAGGAGACGATGAGAGGTGATATGAAAGCTTCCGAAGTTGTTCCTCTAGATAGGAAGGATTAGAAGCATGAATTGTAAAGCTGATCCCATGTGGTTGGCATGTTCTTGATGATGATGATGATAATGATGATTTTTATTCATGATTCACAACTCCTTTCAGGTCTTGTGTCATATTGTCTTTATATGTAGATGTTGGGGCTACTATGATTGGCACAGGTTCAACAAATAGGAATCTAAAGTGGTCTATTTTATGAGTCATGCCAGAAGGATGCTATATGGATATGGACAAACGTCTGAGATTTGTGAAAATTAGGACAAAAGGGACATACTGTTAGAATTCCATCTGCACCTTTATTGGAGAGAGAGAGAGAGAGAGAGAGAGAGAGAGAGAGAGAGAGAGAGAAGAATGCGAGAAAGGGGGCCTGCGGCAGTCACGATTTCTGAAAAGAAATCGTGACCTAAAACTTTGTATTTATTTTACATTACAAGGGAGTGGATCCGGGTCTGGTGTATCCAGACCCGATTAAAAAAAAGGTTACAATGTTACAATTACACTGTAATCGGGTCGGATCCTCCTGATCGGGTCGGATCCTCCTATACATAATTTGGATCGGGTAAAAGATTTCCTTGTACCTTTTTCACCCCTCCTCAAGTTGATCATGGTTTTGGACCATGAACAACTTGCTTTTAAGCATCCAAAAACGATCCTTTGTTAACCTTTTGGTAAATATGTCTGCAACTTGTCTCTCAGTACTGACGAACTCAGGCTCAATCTCCTTTTCCTCAACCTTCTGTCTCACAAAGTGTTGGTCGATCTCAATGTGTTTAGCACGACTGTGATGTACTGGATTGAATGACATGCTCATAGCACTTTGATTGCCACATAGCAAAGCAGTGTGGGATATCTTTTCTCCTACTTCTGTTAGTAGATGCCTGACCCATGTGACTTCGGCAACAACAGAAACCATGGATCTGTACTCAGCCTCAGTGCTTGATCTAGCAATAGCTTTTTGTTTTCTGTTACTCTAAGAAACTAAATTTCTTTCAATGAAGACACAATATCCTGACGTAGACCTTCGTTCGTCAGGATTTCCTGCTGCATCACAATACACAATAAGTTCGTGCTCATCTTTGCCATAAGACTATGGTGAATATGTCAATCCATCCCCAATAGTCCCTTTCAAATATCTAAGGATCCTCTTGACCGCTTTCATATGTCCAGTACGTGGCACATGCATGAATTGAGACACTTGATTGACTGAATAAACAATATCAGGTCTAGTAAAAGTGAGGTACTGCAACATTCCTATTATGCTTCGATACCTAGTGGGGTCATCACACATATCTCCATCATGAGCACTAAGTTTTTGATGAAGCACACTCGGAGTTCCTAGAGGTTTGCAGTCTTTCATACCTGCCTTGCTGAGAACATCTACGGTCTACTTGTGCTGAGTGAGTGTCAAGCCATGAGCCTGGTTATCGACTTCTACACCAAGAAAATAATGCAGAACTCCAAGGTCTTTCATTTTGAACCTCTGACCTAGTAAGTCTTTAACTTCTTGAATGTGGCCCGCAAAGTTTCCCATGATGATAATATCATCGACGTAAATTAATAATAGAGTGGTCACAGGCTGGCTTCTAAAAATAAATAATGAGTGGTCCAGCATGGAACGCGAAAATCCATGTTTCTGAATCTCCAACGAGAAGCTATCAAACCAGGAGCGAGATGCTTGCTTCAGACCGTAGATAGCCCTTTTTAACCTGCACACATGGGATTTACAATTTTGTTTTTGATATCCAGGGGGTGTTCCATGTATACTTCATCCTTCAAATCCCCATACAAGAATGCATTTTTCACATCAAGTTGACTCAACTTCCATCCATGTTCAACAACCAGAGAAATGATAATTCGAATCGTTCCCATTCTTACAACCGGACTAAAGGTCTCATCATAGTCTTGCCCTGCTTCTTGAGTGAATCCTTTTGCCACAAGCCTTGCCTTATATCGTTCAATGGTTCCATCTGTCTTGTACTTTATTTTATAGACCCATTTACATCCGACAACATTTTTGTCTGGTGGTCTGAGAACAACTTCCCAGGTTCCACATTCATTCAAGGCTTGCATTTCATCATTCATGGCTTCTACCCATTTGGTAGAAGTAGTTGCCTGATATTACATAATGGGCTTATCTTCCTTATTGATGGCAGTTAAAAACAATTGAAGATCCAGGGAGAAGTTGTTATAGCTAACCCACCTGTCAATAGGATGTCATATGCGATTTGATTTTCTGACCTCAAGAGTAGGATTGTGTAATGAAATGGTGGTCTTCAACAAATGCACAAATAACTCACAAACAAGTGTCCATTGGAGACACTACAAGCATGACCCTTGAAAGGGTATAAAAGGAAGAACACTTGAAAAATAAATAATACTTTATTCATGAACAAAATGCTTAAGAAGCATAGTAGTTTACATTTAAGGGGTTCACCCCTATATATACAAAAAAGTGGAAGATTGAGGAGAGCTCATTTTGAGCTCTCCAAAAGAGACGTTGGATTCCAACGTCTCTTAATATAGCTGTTGGACTACAGTCCAACAACATTTATTATTATAGCTGTTGGACTATAGTCCAACAACATTTATTATAGCTGTTGGACTACAGTCCAACAACTATTTGCACAGGATCAAATATCTAGTTTCTATTGAACTAGATGCTAAAAAAGAAAATAAAGAAAAATAGAAAAAGAAAATATAATAATATTAAATAATATATATATATATATATATATATATATATTACAATTTATATTTTAACACTCCCCCTCAAACTTACGGTACAATGAGCGAAAGTTTGTCTAAGAGGAAGTGAAATCTGGGAGCAGCGAGAGGCCTGGTGAAGAAGTCTGCTAATTGATATTCTGATGTAACATATGACAGATCAATGGTTCCGTGTAAGTATTCTTCTCTGACATAGTGACAGTCCATCTCAATGTGTTTAGTGCGCTCATGGAATGTCCGGTTGCTTGCAATGTAGATCGCACTTTTGTTGTCACAACACATCTTTGAAGCTTGCGTTGTTTTAGCTCCCATATCCGCTAGCAATCGTCTGAGCCAAACAACCTCCATAGTGGTGGTTGCCATGGTTCTGTATTCAGCTTCGGTGGAGGAAAGAGAGACTTTCTGCTGCTTCTTGTACCTCCACGAAATTAAGGTTTCACCTAGGAACACACAAAAACCAGTAGTTGAGTGTCTATTATTGGGATCACCTCCCCAGTCAGCATCAGTATATGCAATTAAATTTAATTAAGATGAAGCAGACAAGAAGAGTCCTCGTGAAAGAGAGGATTTTAAGTATCTAATAATACGCAAAATCGCTCCCATGTGCACGGAGGTGGGAGCATGCTGAAACTGACTGACTGTATGAACCACATGAGTTATATCTGACCTAGTAATGGAAAGATAAGAAAGAGCTTCAACAAGCTGTATATAAGGAGTAGGATCATCAAGAAGTTCTCCATCATCAATTTTTATTTTAACATTGACAACTTCTGGAGTGTCTACTTTCTTATCATCTGTAATTCCAGACCTGGAAATGATATCAAGAGCAAATTTAGATTGAGATATCAAATACCCCCGAGGGGAATAAGCAACTTCAATGCCTAAAAAATATCTTAATAAACCTAAGTAAGTCATTTCAAAGTGAGTTTTAAGAAGAGATTTGATATTTGCAACTCCCTGTTTGTCGCCTCCGGTGATGATCATATCGTCCATATAGAGAAGAATAATGATGCCTGCATCAGATTTCTTAACAAACAATGCAGTGTCAGTTAAACAAGGTTGAAAACCAATATCAAG